>NW_027070319.1:1946-61516 GCF_002906115.3 Quercus suber
AATAAAATTTTGCTTATGAAGTGTATGGTTTTTTAAATGTGTACGCTATCACTCTCTTGGAATTGGAGTAAACAGTAAAAGATTTTTTGGACTTGAAAATGTGTAGAGTACTTATCAAAGGGTGCGGCTTGTGTCCAGTGATAACTTCCACTGGACACAAGCCCCTCTTATCAAAATACTTGATCGGACATAAAGAAAAACTAAAAAAACATAAATACAAATCAAACATAGAAAAAAACTAAGGATCATATTCAAACTTATTTCAATTGGGTTTAACAAAAAATGTAAAGTTATGGTGTTTAGATTTTTATTGTAGGGGTCAAAAAAATAAATTATATATAAATTTTTTTTTTAAGACCAGGTTAAGGGGTTCATTTGAAATCCCTGGGTTGGTCTTGGAGCCGCCCCTGTAAGGGTGTTTGGACTAGTTTTTACCCTTAAACCCAATATATTGATACTGGAGTCTATTTTGGGTATCGTGTCAGAATTCTGAAACATCACAAATTTTATTTCAAATATATATTAACTAATTCTTAATTACATGGTTTACCAGTTCAAAATCAAATGTTGCATATTCTTATAATTATATAACATGTCAAATGTGATAAAGTAAATGGAAAAAAAAAAAAAAAAAACTCTTAATGTAAGCAAAGTAAAAAGGAAAAAAAAAAATCTTATTGAAATAAATAAAAAAAGAAACATGTCAAATGTGAGTTAAGTGATGAAAAATAAAAATTATGAGATTGGGGAGAGGGGGGGGGGGGGGGTTGTTTACATTCTGACAAAAAGTCAGGCCAAAATCGTCCTTTAGGACGAAATATAATGAAATGGACTGGAATTTGAACCGAAGTAGAGATTTACCGTTCTAGCTAGAATGAAATTTTATTGGCAACGTTGTTATTAGCATAGGGGCGGTAAATATACACCTCACTTGGGCGAATAAATCCATATCAAGCAAACTTGTGTAGTGCATAGTTGAGCGACACCAAACCAACGTGGTTCCTTGTATTGTTGTTAAGCTCTTGCCCCATGACTGGCTAGGCTTGGGTATTGCCTGGTGTGGATCCATCCTAGATATGGGACTAGAAATATGCTATTGATTAGGGTAGAGAATGAGAGTCGTTACCTAAATTTACAATTTGCTCTTGATTCCTATACACAAGTCTAGCATTACCATATAATATTAGTCGACAGTAAGAAAATATACTTGGAAATCTATTATGCACCCAAGTCTGTTCGATCAAATGGATTAACTTCCACTTCGTACCTTCTAGCCATTTTTTAGCGAGGGTTCTCCTAAGTGGGATCTATCCCAAGCACTTAGCGAATTGCTTTAAGCAAATAGAAATAAAAACAAATAGGGGTGCAACTCAGGCACCTTAAACCTAAATTCTAAGTTCTAATATCATAATAGCTTAGCTGCAATAGAATAAATAATCTATAAGTTCTAATTGAAACTGAAATCGTGGAAAGACATGATTTCTGCAAGTAATAATTAACATAACTAAAATTAATATTAATGGTTGGCCAGTGGCACTTTTTTCTAGTAAAATAATGTAATGGAGGTGAGACCATGGGTTCAAGAATTATTGGATACATGTGTAACTTATCAATAAATAAATAAAATAATTGATAAAGTCTCTTCATATTTACGTGAGGCTTTGTTTGGTTGAATTGAATTCTAAAAGTTAAGGATTGTTTACAAAGGTGAATAAAGGTACCAATTTATGTAACTTAGTTTTTCTTCACTACTAGCTAGCATGTCCACTTAGTTAAACCTAAATATGAAGTTTCATTCGTTGACTAAATAAGATCTTAATTAGAATCACACACCCCCTCACTTACATTTCAAAGATGATTTGACTTAACTTTGATATCTTGTTAGTGTAAAATAATTGTTGGTTCTCCTTCTTAACAATTTAAGCTGTAAAGTCTTTTCATTTGGTATCATTCTCCTAGGACTATTACTCTAATAGCTAAAAGAACTTGTGACCTGGGGAAACTGGAAAAACCTGACCAAGTATTGGACCGTCTACTGCATGTTTGGGCAAGAAGGAATTTAAACCCCAGTGGTCTCTTCTCACAAAATCCTGCAACAGGACTGGGGTTATCATGCTGAAGATGGTGTTGCAATTACAGAGTTGGGGATCTGCTGTTGCACTGAGTGTTTTTTCCAAGGAACCGACATACTATGGAGGATCGATGTTGTTGAGCGTCCTGAAAGTTTAAATATTTTTCAACTTCTTGTTGATTCAAGACCTCACAAAAAGGAGCAAAAGAAATATCATGACAATGCAATGCGCATAAGAAAAAGATAAGGTTTCATTGAGTTCAGTATGCGGCTTTCATATTGCTACTTTCAAACTTTATTAGTCACTATTTAACTTCATTAGCATTTGTATTTACAAGACATGATTGCACCTGTGGATAGCTGGATCTGACATTTGTCACAGTTGTGTATATATTCAACTTTCTTGGAGTGACAAAAGCGGTCTGATATATATATATATATATATAATTTAGCTTCATTTTTTTTTTAACTTTTTCTGTTCTAGATGGAAGTGATAAGGTCAATATGATGTTGTTCTATTACAGCAAATTGAAGGGATTATGTAAAGAAATGAAAGTTATTACAAATTTCACACTTTACTATAAGTAATCTTTAGAATTTATATTGACCACCCCAAAAAAAAAAAAAAAAAAAAAAAATTCGCGGTAAAGTACACCAAATCTTAATAAATATTATTATTTAAAAAAAAATCTAAAGATTCCTTCCATTTCATTTAACATTAGACATCTTTAAGTACAAAATTTTCGGGCCGAAGAAGTTAGTTTTACTAATAAACGAGAAATAAAGCCAAAACTATCTGTAACAACTACTAGGAAGGAGCCACTCATGGACCAGGACCAAGGCCCCGCCTCCACTCCTTTCGCATATATATATATAGGTTGATTTTATAATTTGGGCCCAATAAATTGCTCAGCCCTCCCAACAAATTCCTTACCCTGTTAAAAAAACAAAAGAAAAATAATCCAATTAGCACTTTTTTTTTTTTTTGGCAACAATAGATTCCAAATTAGCTTAATTGGTAAAATTTCTTATCATCGAATAAAAAATCTAAGACAAAGTCTTGAAAGCTTCTATGCCTCCTTTGCTCTAGGTTGGACTCCATCCAATAGTGATTGAGTTTTTGCTAAGTGACACGCTGCTAAATTCCCACTAAAGCAACGTGTAGGATTGGATGCCACCAACGCCCCTCACCTAGATATGGCAATATAGGTCAGAATTTTCTAACCCGACCCAAAAAATATTTGATCCGAATCCAATTTTTTTTACTCGAAGCAAAAACTGGTTAACCCGATCCGATTTTTTGCGGGCCAACCCGACCCGACCTAGATAACATGTGACCCGACCTGTTAAAAAAAATAGCTAAAAAAATATTTAAACTACATCATGATACTAGGTGCATAAAGTACAAAATATCAAAACTAATAGTCAATATATTATAGATATAAAGTTATAAACAAGTAAAACTGTTGTCAAGACATGACATGAGAGAATGAATATTTGAGCTTTTTTTTTTTTGCTGAAGACTATTTGAGCTTCATCACAACCAATAAGAGCTAAGCTTCACAAATCATGAACATGACATGAGAGAATAAGACAAGACAACACAAGGCTGTCAAGACAACCATTAAAAAAAAATCTCATTCAATACTAGTTGAAGTACATTGTCCAAAGCCAAAGGCACAATGCACAAACCTGAAAGTTGAAACGTGACAAAACAAACCACAAAGGCCCTAAAGCTTCCTCAGTTCAGTTTCTCTACTCTTTCTCTTGCCGTCTTGCACCTCTGCCCTTCTTCACACATTCACACTTTTTTAGTTTCATACAAAGCAGTCAAAGCTTGCGCCTCTACCCTTCTCCACTACTTTGGTTTCTCACAGAGCATTACAATCGGTTTCTAGAGCTCTCTTTAACGACACGAGATCTCATGAGCATTCGATAACCACTGTTGCTTCTGAATCAAGTTTTAGCATTGGGAAAATTTTTTACTCCGTATCGATCACATCTTTTACCTGAGAATGTGAAAGCTACGTTGTGTACTAAAAGTTGGCTATATGGATTTGAAGTAATTTAATTTTTTTTTTTTATAGTCATAATTATACAATTTTAATTCTTTATTGATTTGCTTCCATGGTACATTAAGTTATTTTAAAATATTGTATTGTAGATGAAGTGCTAACAAAATTGGCCAACTTGAGCTACAATTTGCAAGTATGAATATTTGCAGTATTGAATCTGCTACCAACGTTGAGTAGATTGAGATTGAGGTATAATTCTTATAAAATATTTACTTATTCTTCTTTACTATATGTTATGTTTATTTTTAAACCTTTTTTTGTTTAGTTTATCTTTTTAAGTAATCTAGCTTTACCATTATTTTAAATGTAACAGGAACATGTGCACTTAAGAAGACTGATAACTTACTGCTTTACTAGCTTACTTGTTTTGTTTGTTTTAAGATCTATCTCTTTTTGAAGATGTAAACTTGTAATTATATGCATTTTGACAGTGAACTATTAACATTGAAGACTTTTTCTATCATGAATTTATGACTATAATAATTTTTGTAATGCTCAAAACTGTCAGAATTGAAGGATATTAACAAGTGGCATTAAGCGTAATTCATTTGCTTAATTGATTTTATTCATTCTCTCTAAATAAGTTGTCATTGATTTGTTTTTGTAATTGAAAAAAAAAAAAAAACTTGTTTGAAAAATACAGATCAACTCGACCCTACCATAACCTGATTGACCCGTTTAAAAAATGACCCATTATGACCCGTGACTCGTGACCCATTGACCTATAAACCGATTGACCCGACCCGACCTGCCGTTATGCCACGTCTACTCTCTCTCTCTCTCTCTCTCTCTCTCTCTCTCTCTCTCTCTCTCTCTCTCTCTCTCTCTCTCTCTCTCTCTCTCTCTCTCTCTCTCTCTCTCTCTCTCTCTCTCTCTCTCTCTCTCAATTTGTAAAGGTAAGTGGTTTGGTCCTTGTGGGTTGTAACTTGATAGTCGTACTAGTAATCAGTAAAGTAACTAAAGTTGATAATAGTTGTCTACTTGTTTTAAATTAATTGGTCGGATTGTTTTAAATGATCAATTGCGGAATATTTAATAAAGTTAGTTGTATTTTTTTAATTTGTTGATAATTTGTTAATATTAAATGAATCTTTATTTGAATTTTCAATTTTTTGTTTGTTATGTTTATACTTCCACTCCTCAATCAAAAATCCTTCCTCTGTCTTTAGTTATTGGTTATCACCCTAAGTTGCAACTCAAATTTAGTGCGTGTTTGGCAAAAATTAAAAAGCCAACTTATTTTACTATTCAGATTATTTTTGCTATTATTCATGGGTTCTACCGCACTTTTTGGTACTATTCATGGGACCCATTATATTATTTCAGCTAACTTTTACCTTTATCTACAGTACTTTCAGTATAAAGTTTTCAATTTCAGCAATATAAGCAGATCCTAAATAGACCCTTAAGCATACAAAATGAGATTTTGGACAACCTAATGAATGACAAAATTCCAACCAACAAGAATGTCCGAAAAAAGTTTTCTAATTCACACACCCTATTTCTAGGTGCATTTAAGGAGGATAAATGGTAAGAATTACCCTGTCATACATCTTTGCTACCCTGTCATACATTTGAACAATCATGAGTGTCACAAGAAACAAGTAAATTTTAGGCGAAACTACAATATTGGTCCCTCAAGTTTACCCTGTGTATGCAATTGGTCCCTCAAGTTTGAAGTGAGCACAATTAGTCCCTTAAGTTTTAAAACTGAGTAGTATTGGTCCTTTTACTAACTGCTATTAACGGCGTTACTTATGTGACTAATGGAACAATGACTAAGCATTTTTTTTAATGACATGGCATGTTTTTAATTAAAAAATTACAAACTAAATTAACACGTGAGAAAAAATATTCACTGGTACCAAATTAAAAAAAAAAAAATTTTTTATTTTCTTCCTATTGGAAAAACCCACGACACAGAGAAGGGGAAGGGGAGAGAGGGAAGAAACCAACCCCTAGCCGTTGCCTGAAATCCTATGCCCAGCCGCCACCGGCAATAGCCCAAGCCCTAGCAGCCGCCGGCGATAGCCACTGACCCGCCTTCGTCCTCCCATCTCAGGTATTACACTTTTTCCTATGGTATCTCCCCTCAATTAAGGTCAATGTAAGATTTTTTTTTTCCTGTGTGTTTGTATCTGTTTTGGCTAAGACTATGTTTATCATCCGAATACTTCTATGTGTTTCCCAAAATAATTTGTGGGTATACATTGGATTTTGGTTATGATGGAGAATGCATAAATTTAATTGCAACTTGTAGGCAACTCGTAGTGAACAATATCTATTGATATGTTGATAACTTCTTGATTTTGAAATTATGTATCACATTCTTTGTTTTCCTCTTCAGTTCTGGAAAATTCTTAGCTTGTGTTCTGGAAAATAATTCCATATTTGAACTTTTTTATTGTTATTAGTTTCTCCCATTTATCAAAAAATTCTTAGCTGGTGTTATGGATTTTGGCAGCTGGTTGTGTTTATGTAAATTCAGAAGTCATGGGTTTGATCTAAAGAGAAACATGGCTTCAGAACATGCCATCTATTATGGGAAGACATTGTTTCAGTGGGTAACTTGTACTACATTAATTGGATGCCACACACATAAAGGGTTAATAGCAAAGCTCATCAATACACTCTCTGAGCATACGCTATTGCAGATATGCATAAATGTAGTTGTTCAAAGACTTAGAGATGCTACTGCTGCAGGGATGTACAAGCTACTTTCTGGCACTCTTGATGGGAGAACATCAACTATCTCAATATATGCCTTACCTTTATGTGTATAAAAATCAGCTTTCAAAGCTACAGACTTCCTCCACTTCCTAAATTGTTGTAAAAATTTAATGTACATTAGTTGTGGGATATAGGATGCAAATATACAATTTTTAGTTTTGGAATGTTCTACAAGCAGATTCATAGATGTACTCTTCTTTTCTTTAAATTCTTTTCACTGGAAATAATGATGGTTCATTAATTCATCATAGATCTAGTACATAATTGTGATTTGTTTTGATAGATAGATATATAATTGTGATTTGTCAGTATTAATAAATTATTAATGTTCATGTGGAAAATTGTAAATCCTCCAAAGCAAGGTGACAAAATTTTATGAAGTCCAAAAAAGCTCAAACGTCTTTGGCTTCTATAGATTATATAGATAATACTGGTAACATGACCAAATGACAAAATCTGCTTCAACTGCTAAACCCCCAACACCATCTTGGCAACTCAATTTTATTTGCTTCTTAGATATATTATTTGAATCATACATACACAATTGAGGCTAGATTCTAATTCTTTCCAAGAGAGGCTGGTAAAGTATACTTGAAAAGCTCCAGCTTTGGGTGCAGCCATGAAATTGCCCCTGCACCCACTCTATGCTTCCTAATCTTGCTATTTATCATTGTTAAGATTACTGGAATTTCCAAAGGCATGGAAACCTGTAAGCATAAACACTGTATCGAAAATATCAATACGGTGTGAAACTTAGGCCAAGCCACGCGACTAATTTTTTGGATGAAAATAACAACTTCATTTGGTTTGGCTCCTGTAAAATGATGACTCAGCTAACTCAAATGAGTTAAGAGAAGTAGAAAAACATTTCAATCATCCATGCAAAGAATACTACAACTAAGAGACAAAACTACATTGTTTACTATACTTGTGACAGCCAAGATAACTTGTTGCTGGCATATATATATATATATATATATCAAATCAGTTTCATGTAACATTCTATACTTCAACTCAGCCTCAAAAGAATCAAAACTAAGTTGCTATAAATGTAGAAAGTGCTGTATTTTCCAGAGCATGTGAGGAAAGAAGATAGAGAAATTGCATGAATCTTTCAAGAAAAAGGTATGACAATGTACAAAAGAGTTAAAGACTCACATTCATCCCACAAAACCAAAACATGTAAGAGTAATGCAATTGCTCAAAGTCTTTTGCCTACAATTCATAGACATATACAGTAACGCAATTACTCAAAACACCATAGGTCTCTCAGATCGCAATGTGATTGATTAATCAATTTATTTATGGTTTCCACCAATATTAAAGGAAAAACTTAACAAATCATTCACCCCATAGGCAATTTGATCATAATCTTTCTTCAAATTTCTGATTCTATAAGCAATACTAAAATCTCCATAATTTGACAAGGTTTCCAATAAATGACCACAAAAAATCTTGTTCACTTCTGCAATTGTGCATTCATATAAAACTTTGTAATTCTTTTGGATGTCTCACTTGCAGCAGCCATTGTCTCCGTTGACACTCCAAAATTGTAACTTCTTGTAACTTCTTTGTGTCTAACCTGAGAAAGTGCACAAGGATATTAATCTAGTAGAAACAACATAGGCAATTTGGTTGTAACATATAAATGTAATGATCATAACCTGAGATGCTGGTTGAATTCGATGCAATCCTTCACATTGGGATGCTGGCTGACTTTGTGTTGTGGCTTTTCCTTTCCTAATCTGAAATATGTAATAACTTTGTGTTGTACTAAATTCCATAGAAATATGTGGTTTCTTGTTTTCATATGAGACTAACTAATATGAATATGTACTTGTTTTCATTTGAGGCAATAACTCACAGGTAGTTTTTCATTATGTTGATTTGCACGTGCTTCATGGCTTGTTTGTGATGGATGTGCTGCCTCATTAGTAGGTTCTACATGGCTTGAAGATGCCCCATAATCTTGGTCTTCCAAACTCTGAGTTGTTACATTTGGCTCTCTTACCTGTAAATGTTATATCACAACTAAGTAGTGCATTATCAACAAGGGAAAAAAAATTCTAACTATTACAAGCCTTACTCTTTGTTGTTTGCTAGCTTGAGTTGCTGATTTATTCGTAGCAGGATTGCACCTCCTCTTGTTATGGCCTACTTTCCCACATTGGCTGCATTTAACATGGCCAATTCTCCTCTTCATCTTATATGGATTGTTTAGCTCACCAAGTTCCTTCTTTCTCTTCTTTTTAGGCCTACCCCCTTGTCTTATTTTTTTAGGAGGGAGTATGGTTTCTCTACCACTTTGTGGCCACAACTTGGTACCATTAATAGGGTATACACATGACCCGTATGTCTGGGCTAAGGACTCCATACTATAGCAATGATGCACATAATCTTCAATCGTATGTGTTAGGTTCTAAAGGTTTACGAATTTATGTATTTAGAACTCTAATTTGTAATATTAGCAAACCATGATCAAAACAACTTGATTAGACTTGTTAAAGTATGCTCAAAGTTGATTAATTATTGTAAAGTTGGAATCGAGAGACTGTAGATGTATTGGGCCATTTCGGTCTGGCTCGATCGATCGAGGAATAGATTCGATCAATCGAAAATCGACCAGATTGCGTTTTCTGCAGTTTTCCAACTCAGCCCTAGCTCATTAAAACGTTTAGGGTTTTTATGTTTTTGCCCTAGGTATATAAGGCAAAACCCTAGCCACGTTTTAGTGTTGCTCCAGTTGTATTGTTGCTCATACATTGTGGTTTTGTGTAAATCTCTTGTGAGATCTAGAAGAGCTTTCCTTTACACAAAGCTTAGGATTTTCTAGATGGAGATTACTTCAACATCTTGATGATCAACTTGGTTGCTGCCTTTGAAGCTTAAAGAATATCAAGCATGGGTGCTTGTACTTGATTGAAGAATTCAAGAAAGAAGGAGTCCGTGGATTCGGAGCTTGCACGGGGTCGTGTTAGTAAGTTCTACTGGTAGGTAGCAATAGGAAGTCGAGCGGGGAGCTTGTAAGTCCTTTTGTATGAACTTCAATTCTTTCATAGTGAATTCAGTTTTGCCTTGAGGATCGGTGGGTAAAATCCTCCCCAGGTTTTTTACCGGTTTGGTTTTCCTGGGTGATCATATCATGTGTTATTTATTATTCCGCTACTATATACTTTCATGATATGAGTGTTTGATTGTTTTAACCTAGAATTGCTTAATTTGACTAAGTAACAACTTGGCTAATTAACTAGGCTACTCAATCTGGTTGTGTGTTAAGAGGTCTAAAACTATTCAGTATGACCCATATATCCCAATGCAGCTATAGAATGTGCACAAGGAATCCCAGTTAGGTCCCATGATCCACATGAGCATGTACGCTGCTTTATGTCAACTACATACTTCTCAGGCAATTTTGATACCTTAAACTTTGACTCATTACAATCCCCACACCAAACTGGAACCCAAGCTGTACTATTAATTTTTTCAGTCTCTAACTTGTTCTGGATTCTAGGACATATAGGACCATGATACCTTGCCATTTTCTCCTTCTTCTTAATATAATAAGCCATCAAATGCAATCTAATCTCCTCCAACATAGTGATTATTGGTTTATCCCTATACTCCAATATTTGAGAATTAAAATTTTCACATCCATTGTTTGTTAGTGCATCACACTTGGGATACCTTCTAAAAGCTGCTCTTGTCCAAAACCTAGGTTCCTTTCCTACCAACCATTCCCATGCCTTTGTGTTTAACTTCTTGATCTTCCCCATTTCAAATTGAAACTCAGACATGTTAGTGGCCCTAGCAGCTGCCCACATGCGATCCTTTAGTAGCTTACCTTTATAATCCTTACTAAAGTTATTATATAGATGTCAAACACAAAATCGATGTTCCACACCTGGCATGAGCTCATCAAACATTTGTGTTAATCCCTACAACAAAGACATAAAATACAAAATTATTTGATGTATTAGAATACAATTAATTTGGTGTGAATTTATAGCAAGGTACATCATCCAAATTTAAAGAATAAAATAAAATGAAAGTTCAATTCACCTTTTGCTGGTCAGACATGAAGGTCCACCCTTCATCCCTTAAACTTCCAATATCATCAAGCAACCTTTTCATGAACCATGTCCATGAGTCCTTTGTTTCTGCCTCAACCACGGCAAATGCAATTGGGTAAACACCATTATTGCCATCCTTGCCAACTGCTGTCAAGATTTGTCCTGGATACTCACCCTTCAAATGACATCCATCAACACCAATGAAAGGCCTACAAGCAGCTAAAAAGCCTCTCTTACAAGCATCCAAACATACATATAATCTCTCAAATTTTGGTTGCAAGTGTGGTTAAGGTCTATTGGTAGAGATTAGTATAGTAGACCCAGGGTTACTTCTCAACAATTCTTCACAGTAATCCCCCAACTGGGCATATTGTTCTGTAAAAGTTCCGTGCACTAATTCTTTAGCCCTACCTTTTGCTCTAGATGCTTGATACCTACTAATATGAACCTTAAACTTATTTACAACTCGGTCTTTGATAACGGACATCTTCACATTTGGGTCACTCCTCACATCATCCACCAGATGCTTCCCAAGCCAATTTGAAGATGCAAATCTATTCCTAAATCGCCTCTCACAATTATGTTCTGGGTTTAATTTCTTCACTATCCAAGTATCTTTATCTTTCATCTTTCCACAATACAACTCAAAAGGACAACTATCTGTGCACTTTACTCTTACCCTTACTTTGTCATTTTTTTTAAACTTTACTAGAACCCTTTTGAAAATAGAGTAGAGTTTGATAGCATCCATGATGTCCTTTTTGGTGGCAAACTGCATCTCAAGTTCAAAGTGCACCTCAGAGAAGGATTTTGGTGGATGGTATTGAGGATATCTAGGCCTAGTTTCATCATCAGAGGAACTAACCAGACTTGCAGATGTCTCTGACTCCCACTTATCTTCATTCCTATCAGCTCCAAATGCAACAAGCACACTTGCACTAGGATTAACCCCACTTGCATCAACCCATGTAGGATCAACACCTCTTGCATCAATCGCACTAGGACCAACACCACTTGCACCAACCTCACTCTGACCAATACCACTAGGATCAACCCCACTGCCACCAACCCTACTAGGACTAACCCCACATGCATTAGCCTTTCCCTTTCTCCCCTCTTTGAGTTTCACCTGCTTATCTTTTCTAAGACACAAGGTCTCATTAGGTAAGCCTTTTACTTTGGAGGCTATTTCACCATTGCTAATATATTGTGCAAACATATCATCGTCATCACTTTCACTGCATCCAAAATGAACCCTATGAGCACTATCCTCTTCACTAACAGCTCCATCTACTTTATCTCCCTCATCAAGATTACCCCCCTCATTACCATCATCTTCCCCATCTCCCTCATTACCAATAGCATTCTCATAATCATCTAAGAACATAACATACACTTCCACTTCATTATAACCCCTAATACACTTCACCATGTTCATTACATCAACATCATTCTCCAAAAGTTTTAAACCACCTGTAAATGGCATGGTAGGCACTCTATACATAAATACATCATTTTCACCATACCCAAAATTTTTGGCCTCATTCCATATCTCAACAAGTGACATTTCATCAGAATTATTATCTTCATATATCTTTATCTCCCCTCCTTCGTATCTGTATGGATTATTCCTAATCTTCCCCCAATAGTAAAGGGTGATTGTGAAGTCAAAGTCATCCATCCCTACAACAAGAGTAAGGAATTTACCATTAAAAATAGACAAAGCAAAGGGCTAGATTATTTTTAAAAAGTTACTCTACAATTTGAATACAAATTAAACAATAAAATAAAGAATCATCATTTGAGCTGTAAAGTTATTTTTATGTATGTAGGCCATTTTGTTGGATACTTTAATTAAGGGATAAAAATTGAACCAAATTAGATTTGCCAAGTTATACAAGTATTACTCAAACAAAACCAATAGGTAATATTCTTCTATTAAATTTAACAAGTAAAACTTTGCCTCACATGCACAACACATTTTTACTTAGACAAAACCTATGTTAACATTCATAACCAGTAACATTTGGATAATTATATACAAATAACACATTTACACAATAAAACTGATTCTGTCAGACAGAAAGTTTCAATATTTCAGCACAATACAGAAAAAACAACAAAGCTGTAAAACCTCACACACTTCCTCAAAACAGTTGATTATCATATCCAATTTAGTAGTATTTAAGAAACCAAAAACCATGGAATTCTAACTAATACCATGCACGAATACAACTTTTAAACAAAAAGTTTCCAATATGTGGTCCTTTCTCCTTGTGTGATATTATTTGACTTACTGACACAAATGGGTCCACCATTACTGAGATGTCGTATTGATATGTATATATTTATTCAAAAATAAACTTTTTTGACCTACACAACACATATAATCACATAAAATAATCTGACACTTTATAATTTCAAAATAAAGAGGAAAAATATAAAATCGTATGTAATTGGTGATAATTTTGTTTGATCTGAAACAGACAAACACGTGAAGTTTCATATATGGCCTAAATGGGTTGCACAACCACATTTTCAAACACATGAAGTTTTATAATTTGGTGATAATTATGCATCCTACATCATAACCAAATTTGTTTCTCATACCATATAATTTCGTATTCTGAATCTAACACACAGATACAAACAGCCACCCTTCACCCATAAACCATCCAAACCCCATGGATCGGTTTCTATTGGTTGGAAGAGTACTACTATTTCATTTTTAATTTTTTTTGTTGTCTACATGACTTAATCTATTCTTCACATACAGGTATTTCGGCAGGTGGGATTGCAATTATAGTAATCATTTTTTTATTATGATGCCCACTGAGTTATTTATCTCATTGATCACAACTTGTTAACTAGTAGTCCAGAGGCCATTGACTCATTGTTTGATATAACTTACCTGCGAGAAAAAAAAAAAGAAAAAAAAAATCTTACATGGACCTTAATTGAGGTGAGATACCATAGGAAAAAGTGTAATACCTGAGATGGGAGGACGAAGGTGGGTCAGTGGTTGTGCGAGAGGAGGAGGGAGGCGGGTCAGTGGCTGTCGCTGGCGGCTGCTAGGGCAGTGGCTGTAGCCGACAGCTGCTAGGGCAGTGGCTGTCGCCGACGGCAATTACGGCTTAGGCTATTGCCGGTGGCGGCTGGGCATGGGATTTCAGGTAGCGACTAGGGTTGGTTTCTTCCCTTTCTCCCCTTCTCTGTCGTTGTGGGTTTTTCCAATAGGTAGAAAATAGATTTTTTTTTTTTTTTTTTAATTTGGTACCAGTGAATATTTTTTCTCGTGTTAATTTAGTTTGTAATTTTTTAATTAAAAACATGCCATGTCATTAAAAAAAATGCTTAGTCATTATTCTATTAGTCACATAAGTAACACCGTTAACAGCAGTTAGTAAAAGGACCAATATAACTCAATTTTAAAACTTAAGGAACTAATTGTGCTCACTTCAAACTTGAGGGACCAATTGCGCACGCAGAGTAAACTTAAGGGACTAATATTGTAGTTTCGCTTAAATTTTATTTTACTTTTGAAAAATGTTATATCTACAATATTTTCATAGTACTTTCATAATAAATCCTAAATGACATATTGTTATTGGCAAATATTGGTGGATAAAAATGTAATTTAAATGGTGAGTTTAAATTATAACCAATAATAACTTAACTTGTATGATTTGTTGTGAAAATATATAGCATTAACTAATGGCCATAGAACGTGACATCATAAACTAACATTTATGGGTTATTTTTATTGACAAACAAACAGCAAAACAACAGACCAAACTATCTGTTCTATCTGCTATTGTCATCTTAATTCTCAGTTATCACTCAATTTAAGCAAACAAAATGAGATTTCTGACACAAGAATGTCCAAAAATATTTCGCCGAATCTTACACAAAACCCTGTTTCTAGGCGAGTCTTTAAGAAGATAAACAATAAGAACTACCCTTGACATCTTTGCTATAACTTTAATGGATTCTTGCACTATGGTAATTTACAGTGTTTGACCAACAAAAGGAAAATCTGTCGTCACCTAAAAGCCATCTTTGCAAATATAAGGACTTTTTTTTTTTGTTTTTTGTTTTTTGTTTTTTTTTTTTTTTTGAAATGGAAATGATTTGGAGTTAAACCATAAAAGAAGAGTCATACAGAGTAGCCTGCAAAGCAGGGTAGAAAACAACACATTACAGCATATCAAAATGAAGAAAAGAGGCTACAAAAGGAGGCGCAACTCCTTTCCATAGGTGCTGAGTTCTGGGCCTTCCAGCATGTTGGGCAAGATAGTGGGTCACTGTGTTGAAATTTCTGCTTAAATGCTTGAATAGGCAAGTCTCAAAGGATTCATTAGCCTGAAGGATTCCCTGGATAATGTGCCCAAAGCTGTTACCCGTGGCTTTATCATGGATTGCTTGAATGGCATTCAAGGAATTTGATTCAATGATTACTTAAGATAGCTGAAGCTCCTGAGCCAAAAGAACACCTTGCTCCAAAGCCATGATCTCTGTAAGCTCAGCAAGGAAACAAGCTTGAAGAGGTATACAAAAAGCAGCCACAACTTGACCCAAAGAATCTCTAATGACCACACCAACACTTGAGAAACTTTCCAACTCAGAGCTTTCTCCAAATCAGTTTACAAGGGTCTCCATTTGAGCATTCTTCTCTCACATTTGCTTCCAGCAGATTATGAGCTAAGTGGTAGGCACTTTTGACAGTGAAGACCCCATGGCTATTCCCAATCCAGATTATTTTATCATCAGGAAGGTTGTGGCTTAAGGGCATCTTGAGGATTGTATCAGCTTCAAAAGGAAGGAAGGTAGCCCTTATTGTGTTCATTTCCACCACTTTGTCATTGGATCAATGAGAAAAGAGACCATTGGAAATTGGGGGTATCGTTTGGAGGTGAGATGACCATGTAAGTAGATGGGGTTGGCAGCCATTTGTCGTCCCAGATATGGATTAGTTTCCCATTCCCCACTCTCCATCGAATTCCATTCTTATAACTTCAAGACTACTGTGGATGCTTCTCCATGAGTATGATGGGGAATTACCAAGTTTTGCATTTAGAATATCCCCAGTAGGGAAGTATCTAGCTTTGAGCACCCTTGCCACTAAAGAGTTTGGATTTTGGAGAATTTGCCAAAGTTGCTTTGCTAGCATTGCTTTGTTGAAGGCTTGCAGATTCTTGAAACCCATACCACCACAAGCTTTCTGTTTACACATTGTTTTCCAACTAACCCAACACATTTTAGCTTGTTGCTGCCTTTAGCCCCACCAGAAGTTCCTTATCATACTTTCAATTTCTTCGCATAAACTTTGAGGAAGGAGGAAGCAACCCATAGTGTATGTTGCAATTGCTTGTGCTGCCGCTTTAAAAAGGATTTCTTTCCCACCCATAGATAAGAATTTGCCCTTTCAGCCAGCAAGCTTCTACCCAATTCTCTCCTTTAGGATAGCAAACACCTGCTTCTTCAATCTCGCAATAAAGGATGGGAGGCCCAAGTACCTTGTATGTCTAGTATCTTGCATTGGGCCTAGGGTAGCCAAAATCTCATCCTTAGCTTCTTGTGTTGTATTGGGGCTAAAGAAAATTGAGGACTTGTCCGTGTTAATTTTCTGACCCGAGGCATATTCATATTTTTGAAGGATATACCTCAGCTCCCAACTTTCCCCTACACTGGCTTTACAAAAAAGAATGCTGTCATTCACACAGAGAAGGTGGGTGACTCTTGGGCAGCCCCTACAAATAGATATACCTGTCAAAAGCTGGTTTCGGGCGGCTCTATTAATGAGAGTGGAAAGCCCCTTAGTACAAATGAGGAAGAAGGTTGGGGAGATGGGGTCCCCTTGTCGAAGCCCCCGTGTATGAATAATGTTTCCACAAGCAGCCCCATTTATGATAACTGAATATGAGATCGAAGAAATGCACCTCATTACAAGATCAATCCACTTTAAACTAAACCCCAATTTCTCCATGACCCCTTTTATGAAGCACTACTCGACTCTGTCAAAAGCCTTACTCATATCAAGTTTGGCAGTCATATAGCCATCCCCTCCTGCATTTTTGTGATTTAGATAGTGCACTAACTCAAAAGCCACAAGAACATTGTCAATAATTAACTTGTCAGGAATAAAAGAACTTTGATTCTCTGAAATGATGTGAGGGAGAATGGCTTTGAATTTATTGGCAATAGTTTTAGATATGAGTTCATAAACTACATTACATAAACTTATAGATCGGAAGTCAGTCATTTTCTTGGGGTTATTTACTTTGGGAATGAGGGCAACGTTAGTTTTGTTAAGGCATGCCATAGACATATTACTATTAAGAACATTTAAGACCACATTAGTGATGCTACAACCCACAATGCTCCAATATTTTTGATAAAAAATAGCATACATACTATCGAGGCTGGGTGCTTTAGTGGGGTGGATCTGTTTGAGAGTAGTAGCAACCTCCTCCTTGGTGAAGTTTCTGTTTAGGCTTTCATTCATATCTTCATTCACCCATGTAGGAATAGCATCAATTACCTCATCAATCCCAGATAGGGAAGTTGATGCATAAATGTTTTCAAAATAGTCAATGGCAACTTGAGCAATACTATC
Source organism: Quercus suber (assembly GCF_002906115.3). Lineage (NCBI taxonomy): Eukaryota > Viridiplantae > Streptophyta > Magnoliopsida > Fagales > Fagaceae > Quercus > Quercus suber. Next base: position 19,509 of record NW_027070319.1, read on the forward strand.
CTTTCCATCACACCATCGGCCTTGGCTATCCCAAACCCCCAATATAGTGTTCTGCTTGCGCTGCTTTGAGGCTTGGGCATGGAAGAAGCTGGTATTTTTGTCACCTTCTTTAAGCCAGTGGGCTTTGGCTCTTTGACCCCAATAAACCTCCTCATCATCAAGGAGGTCATTGATTTCCCGTCTTAGGCAATTAATATCAGTGCTTAGTGATCCATCCTTGTCTTGTAAGGTCAAGGAGTTCAGAGCATTTCTTTTTTCCTGAATCTTCTTTGGGATTTGACCAAAAACTTTTGAACTCCACTTCATTAAGTCAACAACACAGCCACTAAGATTAGACATAACTCCCTCCGGAGTATTGAGATCAAGATCCATCCCCCATGAGTTTTCAATAATGGCTTTACATTCTGCATTCTTTGTCCACATCGCTTCAAAGTGGAAACGCTTGGCACAGTTTTGGCATTGGAATTGTTGGATCAGAAATAAGCAATGCACTGTGGTTAGATGTTGAATCAACCAAATGATATGCTTTCACTCCCCCAAATTTTTCAGTCCATTCTAAGTTGGCAAAGACTCTATCTAGCCTTAAATATATTCTGTTTTCCCTTCCTTGCATGTTATACCAGGTAAAATTAGAGCCACATTAGCCTAAATCCTGAAAAGCACAATAATCAACTACCTTCCTAAAACCATCCATTTGTTGTTGAGACTGGATGCCCCCCCCCCCCTGTTTTTTAGAGTTAGATAATATTTCATTGAAATCTCCTAGACATAACCAAGGAAGATACAATTGATTATTCAAGAAAGCTAATAGATGCCAGAATTCATACCTTCGATGGGTCTCTAGGTGGCTGTAAAAACCTGTCAATCTCCATTTGAAACTTTTCTCTGTGTCATTGATTACAACATCTATGTGGTTCGGAGAGTAGCTCTTAATTTCCAGATCAATCTCTCTAGCCCACAGCATAGCTAGACCCCCTCTTCAGCCTACACAAGGAACTATGAGACCATTTGCCAACCTGATTCTATTTTTTATTCTTTCCATTCTCTGATTTTTTGCTTTTGTCTCCATCAAAAACACTATTTTGGGATTCCATCATCGCACCATGTCGTGCAATGCTCGAATTGCCCAGGGGTTCCCAAGTTCCCAGTAGTTCCAACTTATAGGATTCATGGCTCCCGGCGGTGCTGCCTTATAGCCACCGCCAATCTCTCATCATGTTGAGTTTGGCTCTCTGTTGTTGCTAACTGTAGCTTTTTCTGTGGAGCTTCTGGTTCTTCTTCAAAAATTAATTTTCCAACTTTCTTGGATCCACTGCTTAATAGATGGGCATCTTTACCTGGACTTTTATTTTTACCTTTCTCCCTTGCCATTCTTTTCCATTGGGTTGTTGCTTTTGTTTTCCCTTCTGTTTCTTGGCTCGTGGCCTCAAGTGTGCCTTCCTTTTTCCCTATTTGGTTAGCTATGGGCTTGATTGGGTTATTGACCTCCATTTCTTGTTTTTCCGAATGGGCTTGCTAGCCCACTAACGAGAGAGCATCATCAATGCTCTTGTTTTCTATTACGCCACGCGGGAAACCAGAAAAAGAGTAATTACTCAAGTCACGTGCTTCTGACACTACATCAATGGCGTGTTCCATCTGAGTAGAGTGGGCACGTGTGGCGCCCTGCACTTTGTCTCCCTCGCTGACATCAAGCCGTTTAGAAATTTTTAAAATTGAATTTTTCCAGTCTCCTTTTCTACCTGAAGGGCCGTCGCCACCGCCGGACATTGAAGCAAAGGATAGCTTTGTTGTGGCTACATTATTTTCTTCAAACCAATCTGAACTACCTTCTTCTTGGTCTCCATTATTGGTTGACCTTGATTTTTCCAGTCCCATCTTTGGGTTTCCTTGAGCTTGGAGCCATTCGCCATATTGCTTGGGATTCTGCTAGTTTGGGGGCTCTTTACAATGTTTCTCATCATGACCCAGCCTCCCACACTGAAAACAAAAGGTTGGGAGCCTTTCGTACCTGAAACTTACCCAAAATTTTTCACCTTCCACACTAGCAATCTTACCCCCTCTTCTGAGAGGCTTATCTAACTGGAGATCCGCTCTAATTCTCATAAATTTTGCTTGATCCAATTGTCTTGCTCGCCGGTCTACTTCGATGAACTTTCCTATGTTGTTTCCAAGTTCTCTACCAACTTCGTCTAACATAAGTTCAAATGGGAGTCTCCATATTTGGACCCAAAAAGGAGAGTGAGTAAAATTTATTTTTGTGGCTAAGAGCCCCTTTGGCCACCTACACAGTAACAGCAGATTATTGCTGAAGTTCCACGGCCCATTTTGTTCAACCCATTTCATTTGATACTCCAATCTAAATCTGAACTGCATAATGTTGTTTCCCATGTCCACGATCTGCAAATCTGAGCCCATTATCCACACCATCCGTAGCGTGTTCTTCAGTGCTCTTAAGTTCTGGTTTCTGTCTGCCAGTAGATGACCAAATAGACTGAGCGAACACTCCTCCAATAGATCTGATTTGCATCTCGACTTAATGGAAATTTCCTCTTCTTACTCTTTTGTGAGACGGAGATTGGACAGACCCTCCACCACCGTGTGATCCTTGGCAGTGTTGGGAAGGAAAAGGGAGATGAACTCTAGGAAGAGCCCTTGCTACAGATGAGAGGGAGAGATGACTCAGCTAGAGAAGACGAGAGAGAAAGACTCCTACTTAGGAGAGAAATTTTTTCTATATCAAATATAAGGACTTTAGGGTCCAAGTGTTTTTGGTAAGAAATTCCACACGTGGACACAAACCATGAGTGTCACAAGAAAGTACAACTAATTTACTTTTTTTTTATTTTGTTTTTTTGGTTTCTTTATGGTGCTTTGAACTAAGATTTAAAAATGAAAAATTGTGAAGGCATACTAGTGGTTGTGGTAGCCAAGACAAGGAAGCAGAGGACGTTAGGACTTTTTCACCTAACCAATCATACCTTCATTGGCAGATTTGTTTCTTGACCCAAACAATTATTTTATATCATATTGCCAAAATTCACATCAAGAACATGTTAACGATTACTTAAATTTAGCAAAATTTTCTACTTTTATTATATACTTAAAATTTATAGGCAGCTATGTAAACCTTTCTTGTCAAATGGGCAAATTAATGTTGCCGCTGCATCATATTGAGAAACCTATTGAGGATTTCACATACATAATAATTTGCTTTCACAATTTCTTGGTAAAGCCATTTATACACATGCTTATTCAGTATATATGCTAACATTATAGGTAAGATGGCCCATATTATAAAGCGTGGGAGTAAAGTCGATGCTAGGGAGGCTGAAGAAAGAACTCCAGAGATGAGAATGACATGGCTGAGAACTTTAGAGTAGCTTGTGCTACGAGTTTTGGGCTCCATCTTTGTTGCAAGTCCCAGGCTGTAGATGCAGATTGCCCCAAAGGAAGTCCACATACTTATCGGATGTGTCAAATGGTGACAGACTTTTGCTTTGATACTCCACTTGGATGAGGCCAATCAGTGATTGAATCAGGAAAACAAAGACCACATGAGTTGGGGCAGAGGAGATGAAGTCTTGCTCACTTGTACAATTATAAACAATGATCATGATAGAGAAATTTATAAAATCAAAGGTGCAAGTGAACAAAAACCACAATTAAGTATATCTCATTACATAGGTAATTCTATAGCTTAAAAAATTAAAGAAAGTTCCATTTCTATTATAAATAACTTGGGGAACATAGTTGTCACATAATTATATAAGCTATATGCAATCATCCCTGTTATTATATTAGTAAGCTTTCTTTTGTTGGGGTGCTTTGGTGTGATAATATCATAATATCCAATTTGCACCAATGTTATATAAACTATAGCTAACAAAAAAAGAAAACTCAGAGATTTTTATCACTAAACTTGCTTGATTAAGTTGAAGATGAAAGCTTTTCGATTTCTTTGCATACACCCTCTGCACAATTCTAAGTCTTCGGACTCTAAACTTGCGTAATGGATGGCTAAGTTTCCGAGTGTCTCCTACCTCACCTCCTCTCCCTAAGCCCCTTATTTCTCTCATAACTAATAATCTAAACTTTTGCTATAAAGTGTTAATTTACTTAGCAATGGTTAGTATTGAAGAAACAGGCTATCATTGCAAACCTCTATATAGGCCTTGTGCACCATTAAATTGGAAAATTTTCTTCTTTTGTTGAAATATTTTTTGATTTCTCTTGTCATTTTCTATGATGGAAGCAAATCAATGCACCTTCGTGGCTAATGAGTCTTGAGTGCGTTATGTCATAAACTACCATTTTTTTTAGAAAGGAGAAAAAAACAATAAAACATTTGAGTATACATTTCTGGTTCTGGACTTCAGTGGCGTCAGACGACAACATTTTTATTCCCATGGGCCATGGCTATTGGATTTTTTTTACATCATAGAAAAAGACCTCAACAATATTTGGAACCCTCTCATCCAATGTGGGGAAAAAAAAAAAAAAATATTCTTTTTGTGAGATCAGCCAAAGATTTTTAAAAAGTTGTGCTAGGACATAGGAAAGACATTGATGAGTTAGCGATAAGGAGAGGCATGATTTTCAACTCATGCTTGTCCCTCTCTGTAATGTAATCCATAAAAAAGCTTATTCTCCTTCTTTCCCCCCTTTTTTTGGTACAAGAAGAAAGAGCTTCTCTTTCTCACTATATGGTATATACTGCACTATCTCTCTCCCTCTTGACGTCATCCAAAAACAGAGCTTCCGATTTGAACTCTTATCATTTTAATGTCACTATGCTTTTATTAATGTCCCAATATACGTTTCTTTCTTATGGTCAATATTCAATAAAACATTTTTATTTTATTAAAAAAAAATCTATGGTTAATAACGTTATATGTTGGATCGGAGCCTGGGTTTGCTAGTATTACAAACCCATTGCAGAGCTGAGCCTGACTATATTACACACCCCATCCTTTCCCATTCAAATTCACAATCAAGTAACCCTCAAAATGGCCTAAAAACTCTCTAAATCTCTTTAGAAAACATGTCCACAAATAATTGCGCTCCTTTTTTTTGTATCTTAATTTTCTTTAAGTAGTCCAAATCCCCTTTTTTTTACTTGCTTTAAGGCTTTACAAGTTTAAATAAGACAACTTATAAAATCTTGAAATTGATACTAAAAAGTCTGTTTGGCAGCAACCTATTTTAATAACTTTTATATATAGTATTTATCAAAAGATATATTTTTGGTAAATTTTGTGTTAAATGGGTGACAAAAAGCTAAAACTTAGTTCATTTCCCCAAAAAAAGTTATTTGCTAAAAATTATTAAAGCAAGGCTACCGCTACAAACTATTTTATAAAATTTTTACAAAATATTGATGCAATAAAATGTCTAGATTATATCATGTCATCAATTCACTAGTAAAACTTTCTATTAAAAAAAAAAAAAAAGTTAGTGTTGGGCTTTGTGGAGCCTAGTTATGTTTGATCCGGTTGACGATCCGACCTGACTCAAATAATGTTGCATGGTTTTTAATAGGAGATTTTCTGAGGCTTAGTCCATGAAGGCCCAAGCAAAAAAATTTGGCCCGTTTTGTTGCCCATTGTGAATCCTGTGCGCAGGATATAGAAACCGGTTTTTTGTGATTAGGATTTCATCTTGTTGTTGTTTTGAGAGAGTGAAAACATTGTAGCCGCACTTTGTATTTTTTCCTGATAATAGTGAAATCCCTGCAACTCAGTGGACGTAGGCAGATTGCCGAACCACGTAAATATTGTCTTGTGCGTGTGATTATTTTTCTTTAGCGTGGGTTTTCTCTATTTTTGTTTCTCACAGGTTGGGATTTTCGAATCAATTCCCTACAATTAGAGATCCACCAACGTACTTCTACAAGTTATTTTTTTAAAATGGCAAATGCAGCCAAATCAAATTCTATGTTCCATTGTTCCTAAGTGTTAACGATCTGTGACTTTGGCGGAAAAATAAGATCTATACTTTCCCTGGCCAGATTTTGCAATTGAATTCAAAAAATTACTGTAAGACTTTTAAAAAATTAGAATAAAGGGTGAGAAATTAATCAATACTCATCCTTTGAAATTAAATCAATCCCAGGTTGTGGTAACTTCCTTTGTGACCCGTGGTAGGGGAGGAGAAGGTGACTAGGATGGCTGTCACTGGCGGTGGTGGTTGAAAAACATTAAGTTGATTAATGTTCTTTCATGGCTTCCTAAGCTATGGTGGCTGCCATGAATTTGTTCTTTTGAAAAAATCATTAACTAAAAGACATTAAGGGTAAAAGATGTTAAGGTTATAATTACCATTTTTGTTAGTGAATTGATGACAGTGGCATAATCTAATGGCATGTTTGGATGTTTAAAAAAGGAGGGGGAGTAGAGTAGAGGGAGGGAGAGTAATGCAATTACCTTGTTTGGAAGTTTTTTAAAGAATGAGGGAGAGGGGTTTGAAGGAGTTTGGAGGGGTTTGGACTCCCTCTAGCCCCTCAATTTTAATTCCCTCAAATTGGAAAGATTTGGAGGGGGAGTAGAGTACATAAACTATTGACCAAGTAAATTACCTAATTTATCCTTATTATATTAATAAAATTACACAAGGGGAAGGGCTAATTACTCCCTTCCCCCTTACTAATTTTAAAAACATCCAAATAAGGTGGAGGTGAATCATTCTCCTCTACTCTCCTCCCCACTACTCCCCTCCCCTCTACTCTCCTCTACTCTCCTCCCTCTCTAAACTTGCAAACAAGCCATAAATCTTTAAGGATAAATTACAAATTTGATCCTTAACATTTTTAGTGTCGTGTCAATTTAGTCTTTGCATTATCTCTTGGATGGAAAAAGCTGATATGTCAAACGATAATATTTAAATATTTAATCTTTATGCCAACTAGGATGCCATATATACTGCTAGATTAATTAAAAATAAAAGGGAAAAGAAAAACTCAAAAAATAAAGAAATTTAAGATGTTTTGTACCCATCCAAGTTTTGGGTTTTGATGGGTATAGGGAAAGCAAATGCTTCCTAGGGACACTGATTTTGAGCTTACAAGAAAACTTTTCTTCTTCAACTCTTCCACATGGTGTTGAGAGATGGATGGTACCAAAATTCTTCCTCACAACGGCGGCAGCATTGAATCTTCAAAATTGTTGGCAATGGGTCAGAGATCTGATTTTGTTGGTGGAAGATTGGAAACCGTTCCTTTCTCTCTCTTCTTTGGCTGTCGTCATTTCGTTGGTTACATTGAAATTTAGATCTAAAATTTTAGTGGCTATCTCAAAAAAATAAAAAATAAATAAAAAAAGTGGTTGAGTTTATGGGTCCAAAACCCAAATTAAATTTATTTACTTTTTAGTTTTTAGTTGATATTTAATTGTAAAAAATCTTGGAATTGGCCATGGAATGGTACACCATGCTAACCATCTACCTTTCCTTGGAATAGGATAATGGCTTTATTTCGCCCAACCAAACAGCATAATCTATGAGAAATTGAGGAGCAAACAAGATCGACTCCGAACAAGTAAGCAAAGTAACTTTCCTATTTGCAACTTCAAGGATTTTAGGGACGGAGACGAGGAAGAAGAGATGGAGTACTGATTTTAGAGATTTTAGAATCTATTAATTTCCCCAAACTTATCTCACTTGTACATATTTTAATTTAGTTTCTATTCCTTGAATTGATGTGGCGGTACAATTAGCAGATGATGTGGTATGAAAAATAATTTTTTATTATTCAATTTGACACATTAATTTTTTCCACCCAAAAGATAACGGCAGAAACTAAATTGACACGACATTAAAAGGCCATGGACCAAATTGACACAATTGAAAAGATAGAAACCAAATTAAAATATGATATAAAAGATAGGGATCAATTTTGTAATTACCAAATCTTTTATTATAAAAGAATACTATATGGTAGAGTATACTAAAAACTTTAGAGGATTTTAATCCTTGGTTGAAACATTGAGTGGGAACCAATATGGTTTGTAAAAAGAAGCTATGCAAAAAGAGAGGGGGTGAATTAAAAAAAATTAAAAAAAAAAACACTCCACCCAAACTTAAATGGAAAAAACACTCCCCTTTCTTTAAGTTTGAAGAAATTGACACTTCTCTCTTTTTATTTATACTTTATATTAGTATGGAAATATTTTAAATTTTTATAAGAATCTCTTTACAAAAGCTTAACCATGGTTGATTTTAAAAAAAAAAAAAAAAAAAAACTGATAAATATAGAATAAAAGTGATTCTCTCTAAAAATTGTTGAAAAAAGAAAAAATAATAAAAAATTCATACTTAATATTTTAAAAATAAATTTAATTAAAAAATTTAAACAATTAATTTTAATTATGAAATGGGGGACAATTTTTAAAATCTACTAATAAAAAAAGGGCAAGTTAATACACAAAATTTTTAATATTACTAATTTTACAAAGTTTGGTCAATTTGACATCAACGGAGAAAGTGTATTTTCCTTTCAAATTTTGAGTGGAGTGTCATTTCCTCAAACCTGAAGTAAATGAACTGTAATTACCTCATATTAATTTAACAAAGTTTGGTCAATTGGGATGTCAAAGGAGGAAGTAAGTGTTTTTTTCCTTCAATTTTGGAATGAAATGTTTTTTCCCCAAACTTGAAGGGAAAGGAGTGTAATTACAAAAAGAAAAAAAAAATTGTAAGAAATTAGTAAAAATTCCTAACAAAAATGTGGAGTGTGGCTCACCCCTTGGTTCAAATAGGTCCATCAAGGGTCCGTTGCAGCTTACACACCAATTAAAGACTAGGGGATCCCTCCTTGGACTAAAATTCATCCTTAAACACATAGCGTGCGTTTGGTTCTAAATTAGAAAGCCAACTTATTTTACTATTCACCTTATTTTTGCTACTATTCATGGCCCCACTACACTTTTTTATACTATTCATGGGTCCTACTGTACTATTTCAAGTGATTGTTACCTTTATCTATAACACTTTCAGCAAAAAAAATTTAGTTTTAGTAAAATAAGCGAATTCCAAACAGACCCATAGTTTCTAAAATATTAGAAATTTTAAGAGACAATTTCATATCGATATGCTCAGAGTTTTTTGGTCAACTTTTTGTCAAAATTTTTAGTCAAATTTTTAGAATGTGGATTGTTGCTATTGTTGGGCAGAGCAAGAAAATCTACTTTGCTGAATCTTCTCTCTAATGAAGTAAGGAGGAGTCAGAAGTTGAGGATTGGGAGGTATTCACAGCATTTTGTGGACCTAGCTACTGAAAAATAAAAATGGAGGAAACACCAGTTCTATAGATGTTCACTTTACCTATGCACTTTTGATCATGCTTGTCCACTTTGGTTTTAAGATTGTTGTTGTGATTTTCTTCTTGGAAGGATATTGTTATCAAGGTTTTCAGAACTGGATCGGACCGAGAGGTTGGACCGTGAAAACGGGAAACCGGGATTAAAACCGATTTTTTAACCATAAAGAACTAGATTTTTTGTTAATTCTTCTACTTAATTAAATTATTCATCTCTTACAAGGAATAAAAAAAAATTATAATTAAAATCCTTCAAAGATATTTAGCTTTACTTCAAAAATTAATCATAAATTTTAATGTTTTCATGGTTGTTATTTTATTTTATTAACTTTCTTATTTAATTATTAAATATACGCTTGAAAATCATTAAATCTCCCTCACATATATAGATATATTGTCAATTTTTCTAGTTTTATAAATTTAATATCTATATTTAGGCTTTAATTACTTATTAAAATAATTATGACGTCATCACAGTTTGACCCCGGTTTAACCTAAAAAACCTTGAACCTCTCCTTTTTACAGTTCAATGAACAGTCCGGGTCTGAAAACCTTGATTGTTATATCATTTTTGCCATTCCATTTTGCTATTTCACATACTTGTAGTGACCCCGTTCATTCATTGCATTCCATGTACCAAGTTGGTAGTCACTAAGATAAACTTTGAACTAGGTTCTCTCTCTCTTCCTTTTTTTTTTTTTTTTTTTTAATCAGGTTCTCTCTTCCTGCTAGTGTTGCTGAGGATGTTTTTCATTTAGATCATGATTATTTATTGTGGAAGGCCTTTGGCACTTCTTTAAACTTATGTCAAATTGAGGCGAAAGATGTTTTCTGCTGGAAAGTCTCAATAATTGCCATTGGTGTTAAGCATTGAAATACTCTAATTGTCATTGCTTACCCTCTTGTTTCATCTTATGCACTAAATATCACCATCATTATTTACTTGAGTTTTTAGAAGAATTAATAAGTTAAAAGTCTGCCTAGGTTTATATTAATTGCATGGTATTTGATTGAGTTGTCCATCTGGTTCCGGGTATCATATATATCTTTCGTATACCTGCAACGTAAGAATATGAAGATTAGCGTTATGCCTATGACCTAGTACGAAGGAAAGGGGAGAGTGGGTGTAAGATTTGTGGGATTAAGAATTTTTCTAATCCTTGACAAGAAGGGGGAAAAAGTACTTGTAAGGTTGAATTTATTCAATCATTTTGTTGGTTTTATTCCGTACCAAATTTACTTGTAATTCAGCATTTAGAAACCTTGTATTTAGGTGGGAATCATGTAAAAGTAGTGTGTGAGAGAATGTGAAGAAAAGCCAAGAATGTGCACTCAAGAAGAGCCTCGCGACTAGATCTCGCGACTGGCGAGTCGCCAAAGGTGGCACACGTGTGACGCATGCAGGGAGAGCTGAAGGATCATGCCAGCTGTTGCATTACATGACAAAATCTCCAGTCTGACTAGGCAGTTAGCTCGCGACTCAAACTCGTGACTTGTTCTAGTCGCGAGCTCGAGTCGCCAGAATGCCCTGTTTGGTTGTAACTGACTTTTTGCATTCCTTATACACCTTACTATAAATACCCTTATACCTACGAAATGTAGAGAGCTTCCAGAGAGAATTTTGAGAGAGAAACCCTAGAGAAAAGCAAGATTAACTAATCCACAATTTTCATTCTTTGATTCTCCAAATTCCTTTACTCTCACCCTCTCCATTCATATATTCTTGAGAGGTATATTAGTCAAATCTTTATCTCACCATACCCATATCTATGAGGAGGTATTTTGGTGCTTCAGAAGCAGTTTAGAAGAGACCAATTCATTTTGGTTGATGCAATGGGCGATTGCAGGATCCGGTAAGCTAGAGAAGACAAGATTCGGCGTAACTCTGTTAGAGCAAGAAGCAGGGAGGGATTAGGTGCACTGGATAGATTAAGCTTGGAGGGTCTTCTGCTATTCATGTATCCCAACTTTATTCTCTAGTAGATTATTGACCACTTGAAGGACGGCGGAGATGTTTTTCACTGAGGACTTTGGTTTCCTCTTTGATAACACATCGCTGTATTGTCTTTGTGTTTGCATCTTTCTTCCCTTAATCTTTGCCTTTTAATTACTGTCGTAGTTGTGATTAATTTCAGTTTATATTGTTTTACTAATTCTGTTTTAGCTTAATTTCATATTCCGCACATACGTTGTTTGATTATAAGCTTGTGTTGGTAATTTGTGAATTGAGGGTCTAAATGTTCATAGGTGTTTTACACACTATTTGAACATTTAGTACTAAATAGCAGGCACAATTGATATTCATCTTTAGACATAAATTAAAGTATAATAAACATGATGGATATTATCTGGATAGCTGCACTTATTTGAGTGTTTCAACTATTGTCCATTAAAGTATGTGGACATTATAGTTGAGACTCATCTCGTACATGTTTAGTGTAAAACAGAGAATGTAATAGCTGCAATAATTGTCACTCCTGCATGTGTTATGATGTTTTTTCGGTATAGAATATCGTATGCAGAATCGCAGATATGCTAATACAAATTCTCTTAGTAATTTGGCAATCGTTGCTGCTGAACCGTGATGGATCCCATGAGTCTGCCAAAGAAGTTACCAACCTGATGAGTTACCTTCAGAATTACTTGAAAAAGCCAATGGCAAACTTGCACAATTAAGGGACGTGCTATCATAAAAGGCAAAATGATGAAAGGAAGCCACCCAGGTGAACGTGGGAGAAAGATTGACAGTAGTGAGAATGAAGAGAGTGTTCCCGAGATGAGAAGTACATGGCCAAGGATGCGATAGTAACTTTCCGAACGAGTATTGATTTTCATCTTCAATTCAAGTGCCAAGAAGTACAAGCATGTGCCAGCCAAGAAACCCCACACATTTGCTGGGTGATTGTGATAATCCACTTGCAGAAGGGCAAGAAGCAATGGATTCAAAGACATGAAGATCTCATGGTTTGAAATGGAGGAATTGATCTCTTGCTTACTTGCACATTTGCTGAAATAAAAAGATCAGATCCAATTGATTCAAAAAATTAGAAAAAAAAGTAAGCGAAGAGGAAAGGCAACACAAGTTTTATGTATCTAATTATTATATATTTTTTTAAAATGAACGTGTGCAATCATAAAAATGTTTAAATCACATATATTATTCTGCCACTCATTTGCATGACTTGTAATTAATAGGGGACAAGTTAGGAATTTGGGATCTACAGTGCAATATCTTGTTTCAACTCGGGCATTCTAAAGATTATGTACAAGTAGGTCCAAAAGTTGTTGTAGACATTCTTATTGCTTGTTCTCACTCATGCTTTGATTGCCATCCTTATAGTGCCTTGATTTTTGATGAAGAATCCTATTCCAGTTTTTTGAGGATGCCTGACTCTAGCATATCCATTGGGAAGCTTTTGTATGTATTATGATTTTCCTAATTTTGTGGAAGCCATTTATTGGCGGACACATCGTGTTAGTTACACCATACTATGTTGTACTTAATCTTTGCTTTAACATTATTCCTTCTCACCAAAAGAAACTTATGAATTTCATGGTTTTGAAACCCGAACCATTCAAAGAACTAAGAAAAGAAAAAAAAAAAATTCAAGGTTTTAAATCGAGGTTGGACTGAGGTTAGACCGTGATGATGTCATAATGAATCAACAATTAACTAAAATATAAATAAATGAAATAAATTTAAAAAATGATCAATCTTGATTTTATATATATACACACACATATATATATATATATATAAGCAAAATAAAATTATTCTCATGCATATTTTATTCTCAAAAAGTTAAACGAAAGTTTATAAAATAATAAAGCATAAAAAAACATTTAAAGTTATAAGTTATAGTTAATTATTTAAGTATAACTATGAATATATTTAAAGGATTTTAATTATAATTTTTCAATATATTCCCCCTTTTGATATGACTAATTAAAATAAATGATATAATAAAAATATTATTAATATTGATTATAAAATAGATATATAGAAATAAAAGTTTAAATTATTCTAATAGTATTCTTTCAAAAATATACCAATATATTAGTTTGCCACAAGGACCATAAATAACCAGCTATGACGTTGTGGTTATGGTGTCTGTGGGGGGGTAAAAGCCCAGATCTACCTATTGGGCCTGGAGCCCTGTTTTTGGGATTACTTTATGTCCGAAGAGCAATAACAGGTTGTGGTCAGGTTCACCTGGGGGCAACAAACCCGGAGGTGGCGAAAGAGTACAATCCGAAGAGGTCACCATTTATCTGAAGAGGTTTTACTCCTCGGATATGAATGGTCTTGATCAAATAAACGTACAGAAGGTCTGAATGCCCTTCCTGGCAATTTTAATGACAAAGATAAGCTCTGGGCATACCTGGGGGTGATAAGGATGAAGAAATATCTCAAGGAAAAACTGCTATCACCGTATTTAATGCCCTACAGCAACTTTTCTGGCCGCATTTATGTGGAGAAGACCCCTGAACAGTGCAACCTCAGCTACCGCCACTCCCAAAAAGCTAGAGAAGATGCTTGATGTGACCTACACTCAAGTATGTAAGCAGATGGAGGACAAGTGGACGATTGGGATGATTAGGGAAGAGGCTATATAAAGAAGAAGAGCCCCTGATAGAGAGGGACAAATGATCCAGAGAGAGAGAGAAGAACAAAAACAACTTTACTGTAGCTCTAAGACCTGTAACCTAACTTCATTCAATAAAATGCCTCTTCGGATATTAGGTCTACCTTTGTTTTCACGTGATTACATGTTAGATTATTCGCAAATACCATAACCAACTCTTGTTTAATTCATATCCGGCCCAGTTCTTTTACCCACGCTCTACAAATTCATTGTCTTGGGTTCATAGGGCTCATACTCCATATCTCGTGGGCTTAGGCTACAAAAATTGACCCTACAATTGGCGCCGTCTGTTGGAAGAGCTTGTGCAGGGGTGAAAACAACCATTGGTGATGGCAGAACGAAGTCAACAACAAGCAGAATCTAGGGCATCCCAACATGCTGACCATTTTCTTAACTTGGAAAGAAGGCAAGATCGTGAGGGTAGTGTGCACACTGTGCATACTGGCCAAAGCCAGTCACATGGCGGAAGTCACGTGTCCCATGCAGAGAAAAACCGGGACTTGCAACTAGAAGTTGAAAAACTGAAAAGGGAGTTGCACCATGCAAAGAGGAAACGGATTTCCTCGTATTCTGATGAAGATTTCGACGACGAGCAGGACGTCACTTATCAGCAGAAATCTCGGATACCGGCTAGTGAATCTTTTTCCTACGAAAAAGAGCCTCATCGCAAGAAGCAATCTAGAAGTCCATCACGCGGAGGCATAGGGAATGATGCTATGAGCAGGGCCTTGAATCAGATCTCTCGGTCACCTTTTACTCGCAGAATTGAGGAGGCAAGACTCCTCGGCGTTTTAACCAGCCAACGTTTACCATCTACAACGGTAAAACAGACTCGGTGGAACACGTGAGCCACTTTAATCAAAGGATGGCTGTCTACTCCAGAGACGAAGCCCTGATGTGTAAGGTTTTCCCCTCCAGTCTGGGGCCGGTGGCAATGAGGTGGTTTGACAGTTTGAAGGCAGACTCTATTAATTCCTTCAAAGAGCTCACTCAGGCATTTGGTTCACGCTTTGTCACATGCCGAAGAGTAGCCAGGCCCCTGTCTTCACTATTGTCCTTGAGCATGCAAGAGGGCGAGACTCTGAAGGCGTATTCGGATAGGTACTGGGAGATGTTTAATGATATGGAGGGCAACTCCGATGCAATGGCCCTCAGCACGTTCAAGCTCGGCCTCCCTACTGACCACAGTCTAAAGACCTCATTATCTGGCAAACCAGTCACTAACATGCGTCAGCTTATGGACCGTATAGAAAAATTTAAAAGAGTTGAGGAAGATCAGCAGCAAGGGAAGGGAAAGGACAAAGCTACCCCCCAGGAGAGGAGGGATTTCCGATCGGATCGTTACAATAGCAGTAAACCGCATAGAGATTTCGCTGGACAATCAGGATCGACCAATCCTCAAGCGGTCAATACTGTATGTAAAGAGCCGGTGCACCAAGTTTTGGAAAAGATTAAAAACGAACCATTCTTCAGGTGGCCGAATAAGATGGTAGGAAACCCTAAAAGGCGTAATCATAATCTCTATTGCCAGTATCATCAAGACCACGGGCATAGCACAGATGATTGCAGGAGCCTGTGGGATCATTTAGATCAGCTGGTCGGCGAGGGTAAGCTAAGACACCTTCTGCATCATTCTAGCGGCCGATGAGGGCAGATGAGTTCAGGGCCCCGAAGAGAGGATTCTTCAAAACCGCCACTGGGAACTATCAATGTCGTCTTCGCCGCACCAGGAAGAACAGGATCCTGGCCATCGAAGGTTATGTCAATAGTCCCATCACTGACAGGGCATTTCAGCCATGGTCCGAAGAGATCTAAATTGGATGCCCCCTTGGTTATTGGATTTTCGGACGAGGATATGATAGGGACTGTTCAGCCTCATGGTGACGCTTTAGTAATTATCCTCAGAATTGGAGGGTACGATGTGAAGAGGGTGATGGTGGACTAGGGTAGTGCTGTGGAGATAATGTACCCCGATCTCTGCAAGGGGCTAGGCCTAAAACCTCAAGATTTAGCACCATACGATTCCCCCCTTGTGAGTTTTAAAGGAAGGGTTGTCACCCCGAAAGGCCAGATACGCTTGCCTATGCAGACCAACTCTGAAGTAGTAGAGGTGGATTTTATAGTTGTGGACGTGTACTCACCCTATACAGCAATTGTAGCCAGACCTTAGCTTCATACACTGGGGGCTGTTTACAAGATCCGAGGAGATCAGTCCGTAGCTCGACAGTGCTTAGTGGCTGCCATTCAACATGAGCCCGAAGCTGAGCCCTCGTCCAGGGCCAAAAGAGGTTTATAGCAATTAAAGTCTCGGGAATTACCTAGTGAAGATTCAAACGAGGGCGCTCGATGCGAGGATTTAGTGAAAGTTGTCATTGGGGACGATCCTGAAAAGTTCTTTCAGGTCAGATCTCAGCTGCCTCTTCAAGAGAAAGAAGAGCTAATAGAATTACTGAAGAGGAATCTTGACATGTTTGCCTGGGATGCTTACGAAGCCCCAGGGGTGGATCCCCAATTCATTTGCCACCATCTCAAAGTCAACCCATTGATTATTCCCAAGAAGCAGCCTCCTCGGCGCCCATCTAAGGAACATGCAGAAGCAGTGAAAGAAGAGGTGGCCAAGCTCAAACAAGCTGGAGCTATTAAAGAAGTTCTCTACCCGAAGTGGTTAGCGAATACTGTGGTAGTGAAGAAGAAAAACGGGAAATGGCGAGTCTGTGTAGACTTCACTGATTTGAATAAGGCCTGTCCCAAGGATCTATTCTCCATGCCGAAAATTGATCAGCTTGTGGATGCCACTGTCGGTCACCCTCGGATGAACTTCCTGGATGCTTTCCAAGGCTACCACCAGATACCACTAGCTCCAGATGACCAAGAGAAGACTGCTTTCGTCACTCCTATTGGTAACTACCACTACAAAGTGATATCGTTTGATTTGAAAAACGCGGGGTTTACTTATCAAAGAATAATGACGAGGATGTTTGAACCATATTTGGGCAAAAATATCGAGATCTATATAGACAATATGGTGGTAAAAAGCAAGATTGTTGCTGAGCATGTGAAAGACTTTGAAAGTACCTTTGAAGTCTTTAGAAAGTACAAGCTCCGCCTAAACGCTTCCAAGTGCTCATTTGGCATGGGGTCTGGCAAATTTTTAGGATACATGATAACTCACAGGGGAATTAAGGTTAATCCCAATCAGATAAAGGCCATCAACGATTTACAAGCTCCTCGAAACCCCAAGGAAGTTCAGAAACTAACTGGAATGACTGCTGCCCTGAATTGATTTATCTCTCGATCAGCAGACAGGTGTCGGCCCTTTTTCTCTCTGCTCAACAAGTGGAAGGGATTCGAGTGGACCGAACAATGTGCTTTGGCCTTTCAGCAGCTTAAAGATTATCTAGCTCGGCCACCAATTATGTCCAGTCCTAAGCAAGATGAAGTATTATTTGCTTACATTGCTGTAGCTCCCTGCGCGGTGAGCTTGGTGCTGATACGGTCAGATTGTGGTGTGCAAAGACTGGTTTATTACGTGAGTAAGTCGCTGCATGAGGCCGAGATCCGTTATTTGCCACTGGAAAAGGCTATCCTAGTAGTGGTGCTTGGTACACGAAAGCTACCTCACTATTTCCAGGCTCATACGGTCATTGTTCTTACTTAGCTCCCACTCAGGGCTATACTCTGAAGTGCTGACTATACGGGGAGAATTGCTAAATGGGGTACGATCTTAGGGGCTTTCGATATCAAATATATGCTCCGCACATCGGTCAAAGGCCAGGTCCTTGCGGATTTAGTGGCTGAGTTCACGAAGCTCCAACTAGAAGAAGTAATGCCTATGTCGGACATGGATGAAAAATTAGTTGGCATGATCTCTCAGCAAGACCCCTCCCATTGGGAAGTGTACGTAGACGGCACAGCAAATCAAAGAGGTTCTGGAGTGGGGCTAGTGTTGATATCCCCTAAAAGAATCATTATCGAAAAGTCGTTAAGGCTACACTTCTCGGCAACGAACAATGAGGCGGAGTATGAGGCCCTACTGACGGGAATGGCTATGGTCCGAAAAATGGGAGGAAAGTCTGTGGAGTTATTCTCGGACTCAAGGTTGGTCGTGGGTCAAGTACAAGGAGAGCTCGAGGCGAAAGATGAAAGAATGCAGGGGTACCTGAGTCGAGTTAAATGTCTGCAATCGGAGTTCGACTCTTTTAGTTTGCTGCACATCCCCAGAAATGCTAACGCACATGCTGACTCCTTGGCGATGCTTACTACCTGTTCGGCGCACAATTTGCCAAGAGTCATCCTCATTGAGGACGTGCATGGGCCTACAGAGGCAAAAAGAGATGTAGTTCAGGTTCACCAAGTTAGGACCGGACCCTACTGGATGGACCCTATAATTAAGTTCTTGAAAGAAGACCTCTTGCCTGAAGAAAGGGAGAAAGCTGACAAAATTCGGAGGAAGGCGACCAGATTCTGGCTATCCAAGGACCAGAGATTATATAAACGCTCCTATTCAGGACCATATTTATTATGCATGCATCCTGAAGTGGCCGAGTTACTGCTAGAAGAACTACATGAAGGAATATGTGGAAGCCATACGGGAGGAAGGTCCTTGGCCCATCGGGCTATTACTCAAGGCTATTGGTGGCCGAACATGCAAAAAGAAGCCCTCGAGTATGTTAAAAAGTGCGATCGATGTCAGAGATTCGCCCCAAACATTCATCAACCAGGGGGGACTCTTAATCCACTATCCAGCCCATGGCCTTTCGCCTAATGGGGCTTAGATATCGTGGGACCATTCCCTAAAGTTGCAAGAAACAGGAAATACCTCCTGGTCGGAATAGACTATTTCACCAAGTGGGTCGAGGCTGAACCTCTGGCCAACACCTGAGACGTGGATGTTCAAAAGTTTGTATGGAAAAATATTGTCACTCGGTTTGGGATTCCTCATACTCTAATATCAAACAATGGCCTGCAGTTCGATAGCAAAGCATTCAGGAGTTATTGTGGTGAGCTAGGAATTATAAACAGATACTCCACCCCTGCTTATCCCCAGGGTAATGGGCAAGCAAAAGCTGTCAACAATGTCATAGTGAATGGCTTAAAGAAGAGGCTGGACGACGCGAAAGGCAAATGGGTGGAAGAATTACCACACGTACTGTGGGCTTACAGAACGACACCTCGCAGATCTACCGGAGAGACCCCCTTCTCAATGACCTATGGAGCTGAAGCTGTCATACCTTTGGAAACTGGATTCCCAACATTGAGGACCAGTTCATTCAGTCCGGCCAGCAACAATGAGCAGCTAGAGAGGAGTTTAGACCTGATTGATGAAAGGAGGGAAAATGCAATGATCTGACTGGCCTATTGCCAACAAAAGCTTAGGCAGGGCTATGACGCCAATGTAAAGCTGAGGCCCCTAGAACCTGGGGACCTGGTGCTGAGGAAAGTGGTCGGCACTGCAAAAAACCCAGCTTGGGGAGAGTGAGGACCCAATTGGGAAGGGCCATATCGTATTACTTCAGGGGCTGGCATTGGGGCGTATTTCTTAAAAGATCTAGATAGTCATGTAATACCACGCCCCTGGAATGTAAATAACCTCAAAAGGTACTATTATTGATCGAACGTTTTCTTCAATCAATATGCTGATTCTGTATATGAGTAGTTCTCTAAGTGTTTAAACTTAAATTCAATCATGCCTGTAGTCCTCGGACCAGATGATTTGGGTTAGTTAACACTCGTTCCAAGTTCTCTAAGTGTTTAAACTTAAATTCAATCATGCCTGTAGTTCTCGAACCAGATGATTTGGGTTAGTTAACACCCGTTCCAAGTTCTCTGAGTGTTTAAACTTAAATTCAATCATGCCTGTAGTCCTCAGACCAGATGATTTGGGTTAGTTAACACCCGTTCCAAGTTCTCTGAGTGTTTAAACTTAAATTCAATCATGCCTGTAGTCCTCGGACCAGATGATTTGGGTTAGTTAACACCCGTTCCAAGTTCTCTGAGTGTTTAAACTTAAATTCAATCATGTTTGTAGTCCTCGAACCAGATGATTTGAGTTAGTTAACACTCATTCCAAGTTCTCTAAGTGTTTAAACTTAAATTCAATCATGCCTGTAGTCCTCGGACCAGATGATTTGGGTTAGTTAACACTCATTCCAAGTTCTCTAAGTGTTTAAACTTAAATTCAGTCATGCCTGTAGTCCTCAGACCAGATGATTTGGGTTAGTTAATACTCGTTTCAAGTTCTCTAAGTGTTTAAACTTAAATTCAATCATGCCTGTAGTCCTCGGACCAGATGATTTGGGTTAGTTAACACTCTTTTACAGTTCTCTAAGTGTTCAAACTTAAATTCAATCATGCCTGTAGTCCTCGGACCAGATGATTTGGGTTAGTTAACACTCCTTTGCAGTTCTCTAAGTATTTAAATTAACTTTACCTTATGCTCGGATGTATTTAAATTAACTTTACCTTATGCTAGCCCTTTTCTTTTTGTGCATGTTTGAAAAGACTTTTGAAGCTTTTATAACACTCGTTGCATCTGTTATTCAGTAGTAGTTCCTATACAAATTGCTCTTTTTAATGCCAATCTTAGTTATGTGTGTTATTAGCATGACATGGTATTTATGTTTACATATATTTTCATAATTACAGAGTATAGCTCTTCGTAGCAAAAGTAAGTTATGTGATGTGCAATAAGGATACCAAAAGTAAAAGAGAAGCTGTTTCATTAATTAAAAGAGGGTAGTTTACAATCCCTTACCAAAAAAAAAAAAAAAAATTACATAAACAAAACCTTACATAAAAAAAAATAAATAAATAAAAAAACCTAAGTGTCTACGCTTCAGCCTGAGGAACCACAAGGTCAGCAACCTGGCCTGTCTGAGGAGCAGCAGCTTTTGGAGCCTGGTCCTTGAGTGGCTCAGTTGGTTTACTCTTGTCACCTGGCTGACCAGGCTCCGTGGAGGCCTCAAAAGGGGTTGGAGGGACTTGGCTGACCAGGGAACTTGACTGACCAGCCTTTGGGTGCTGCATTGGAGGAAGGTCTGACTCTGGGAGCTCTCGGATATCTGGGTCGTAGTATATGCTCCCAGGCAGCCTCAATTCTGAGTCAGCAGGCACCCCAGCAGCGTCCAGTGCCTTGCCCCATGTTACATCGCAGTAGTCTCGGCTGACCGAGGCAAACTGCTCTGTTAGACCTTTTTCGGTCACCTCCACTCCCAGCTGGTATGCTGCTTGCTTTTCAGCCTCGGTCGCCTCCTTGGCCAGCTGAGCATCCCTTTGGGCTAGCTTGGCATTCTCCTTAGCCATTTGGAGCTGGGCGCGAAGTTCCTTCACAAGCACTTTCTCAACTGCCAAACTGGTCTGAGTCTCATTCAGCAACTTGCGTTGGGCTTCGGCCTGGTTCTCAGCATTTTGTTGGCCAGCATTGAGGTTATTCCTCTCATTGGTCACCTCTTTGAGCTGCTCAGAGATTTGGGAAAATTGCTCTTTCAAGCTGCCCAAGGCTTTCTCCGCCTTAGACCGAGAGTGGGCCTCTGCTTGGACTTCAATGTAGGCATTTTTGCTCCACTCTTCGGCCACAAAGACTTGTTGGGTGATCTATATGATAAAGTAAAAGAGTTAGCATAAAACAAGTAAAAATTAACGTGCCAAACCAAAGAGGAAGATTACTTTACTTACCATGGCCAGGTCCCTCTTCAGGGACATGTAGAGATCATACTGGTTAAAACGCCTGTATGACTCCATATCTCAGGGGAGGAGCAATGGCTGCTCCAAGGCTTCAGCCACTCGCTCTGCTTTTCCCCCATCATAATTCCTGAGGGAAGTCTCCCAAGAAATGGGAGCGCCGTCCAGCTCCAACTTGGGGGACTATGTGTGTTGGCCTCGGCACACTTCGGCAACAAGAGGCTCATCCCGGCTTTCAATAGACGAGCCCTTTCTACTCCGATGGTTTCTCGCCACCTTCTGTTGCTTATTCGTCTTGGGTGGCACCACCACCACCTCCCTCTCCTCAGTTTCGAGGGGCCTTTTCTTCCTCAGGTCCAGTACGGGCTATAGGCCGGGGTCAAGAACCTGAGGTGGTGGTGGAGGCAGATTCGCCACTGGTTAAGAAGTCCCAGCGCCTTTCAACTCGGACTTTTTCCCTCTGTTCTTCATTAATGCCTTCAAATCTGACATTTCCTCCTCTTCCGAAGAGACTTCCGGAAGAGCAGTTATCAGAAGGGGTGAATGGCTGTTGGATTGCCTATCGATCCCCTCTTCGGAGTCCGATGAAGGTATAATTTGTACCCCACCCGAAACTTCACCTCCGAATTGAAATTTATCTATCTGCTTCTCTAGTGAGGAGGTCGAAGAGCCAACCCTTTCACCTGCAACCACCAGTTCAAGGGGGACTGGGGCAACTGGTTGGTCGAGCAGCGGTACACCCTGTGGGTTGGGGTGTGGCACTGGTGCAAAGTCGTATGGTGCTAAAAATCCTTTCTGGGCAACGTCTATGCGATTAAGACGATAATCCCCTTGTGTTATCGCGTTGCCGATCGGCTGAAAATCTTTCGATTTCGTCTTGTATCCGAGAATAAGAGGAGCCGATTGGAGTTGCCCGTCCTCGCTTACAAAGATCTCTGATCTTAGTAGGTAGTTGAGTGCGGCAGTATTTGTAAGGCTAAACCGAGGAGAAATGTGGTTCCTATCTGTTAAAAATCACATCAGAGCTTTATCAGAGACTCGAAACTAACAACACAAAGAGAATTAAAAAATGTTAAAAGGCGAGGATCCTAAGTCTACTATTAGTAAACCTAAATCTAGCATGGCCCACCTAGCTCTCCTGGCTTGGTTGGGCAATGGGGACCGTTGTGCCATGCGTCCGAGACGATCACATAATCGTCTTTCATCCCTTTGTTGGATTTAGGGAGGCAAGAAATGAGTCTAACCTCATCGGACCGGGATTTGAGATAATATCCCGCTCCTTGTTGGCTGTGGCACTCATACATGTGCACCACATCGCGCCAGGTGAGGCCCAACCCTAGATGGCGGTTCAGATCGTCAATTGCTCCTAGAATCCTAAACATGTTGGGCGCACATTGGTCCAGGCTAAGCCTATGGTTCCTAAGATAATTACTGGTGATGTAACCCATAGGGATGGTCATCCTTCCTTCTAGAAAGGCAATGAGGGGGATAACAACTTCGCCCGTCTTGCGATCTGTTAATATTTTTTCTGGAGAGCAATATCTCACACCCACATTCGAGGGAATGCGATATGCGGCCCTAAATGCCTCCAACTGATCAGGGCTATCTACCAAATACTGAAGTTTACCCATAACACTTAAACGGAAATATGGATGGCCGAAGAGAAGACTAAAGGATCTAATGGATGACCCCTTACAGGAACTAGACTGGAGAGTGATCTTCAAACTTGCAGAAGGATTCTTGAAGACTCTGGGGCAGACTGGGATCGGAGACTGAAAGAGTTTGATGGAGTCGTGTGCTTGTTCTTGCTGGATTGTCTGAGCGTTTGCAAAGTAAGGAAGAAGTAACTTCTTCTGAGACTTTATACTAGGTCAAACGAAAAGGGCAGAGGTTATCTCGCCCAAATTCCAGGGAAGAATCGCGTCCGTTAGATCCACAACCCACCGTTGGATACAAAGGACAAGGCGCCACCTGGAACAATTAATGCAGCGCTTTGGAAATATGAAAACAGCAGCGACAATGATGAAGCGCTTTTATCTATGCCTACACACGTGCCAGGTCAAATATGTAGCTGTTCTCAAGCTTTTTACTCCGTGACAAGTCAAAATCCCACTTTTTCTCTTCGGATGCGAGAGAAAAATTAAGATTTTGAGCGGCTACTGTGGGGGGGTAAAAGCCCAGATCTACCTATTGGGCCTGGGGCCCTGTTTTTGGGGTTACTTTATGTCCGAAGAGCAATAACGGGTTGTGGTCAGGTTCACCTGGGGGCAACAAACCCGGAGGTGGTGAAAGAGTACAATCCGAAGAGGTCACCATTTATCCGAAAAGGTTTTACTCATCGAATACGAATGGTCTTAATCAAATAAATGTACAGAAGGTCCGAATGCCCTTCCTGGCAATTTTAATGACAAAGATAAGCTTTGGGCATACCTGGGGGTGATAAGGATGAAGAAATATCTCAAGGAAAAGCTGCTACCACCGTATTTAATGCCCTGCAGCAACTTTTCTGGCCGCATTTATGTGGAGAAGACCCCTGAACAGTGCAACCTCAGCTACCGCCACTCCCAAAAAGCTAGAGAAGATGCTTGATGTAACTTATACTCAAGAATGTAAGCAGATGGAGGACAAGTGGACGATTGGGATGATTAGGGAAGAGGCTATATAAAGAAGAAGAGCCCCTGATAGAGAGGGATAGATGATCCAGAGAGAGAGAGAAGAACGAAAACAACTTTACTGTAGCTCTAAGACCTATAACCTAACTTCATTCAATAAAATGCCTCTTCGAACATTAGGTCTACCTTTGTTTTCACGTGATTGCATGTTAGATTATTCGCAAATACCATAACCAACTCTTGTTTAATTCATATCCGGCCCAATTCTTTCATCCACACTCTACAAATTCATTGTCTTGGGTTCATAGGACTCATACTCCATATCTCTTGGGCTTGGGTTACAAAAATTGACCCTACAGTGTCAATTAAAAATTACTCCACTAGAACCTAGGTTCTAGACATTGGGCAAGCAAGTGGTTTATTTTTTATCAATTAAAAGTCAAGCTTTGACCGTGGTTGAACCGTGATCGGTTCTGTAGAACCGTCTGGTTCAACTGTGGTTTAAGAGGTTTACTAATCATTTAAAAATTACGGTTTATTTTTTATCAATTATAAGAGTTAAGCTTTGACTGTGGTTAAACTGTGACCAGTTTTGTAGAATTGTTCTGTCTAATCAAGGTCTAAGAGGTTCACTAATTATTTGAAAATTATAGTTCTATGAGTTTAAAAAACCGAGTTTCAATGCAATTCCTAGTTAACTCAGTTGGACTGTCCGGTTCAAGTTGCAAAAGATTAATGAATCATTTAATTTAATTCATAAACACGTGTAACGATGATACCAAATACTAGCTCCATTTTAGGTTCCATTTTACATTGTTGATACAACCATTTGCTTTGGGATTTTAAAACAAAGCTCTTGATTTTTAGAAATTTTTATCTGTTACGTAATAATTATTGTTTTTTTTTTAATTGCATTCAATTATTGACAAAAAATAAATAAATAAATAAACAAACAAACAAACTACATGGGTTGAGTTCTTGACAAACTTAAGTCCACAAGTCCAGTCCAATGCTTTAATAAGCCTAAAAAATTAGCAACTCCGGGCAGTGAGTTGATACCTTGAGCCCAACTTTAAAATCTTTCAGTTAGGACCAATAGCAGAGGATTAAACAGGTAACCTATCTTACCTTATTGGGCCAAGGTTTGGAGATGTTATCTATTGATATTGGATACACAGCAAGCCTACGAATGTAAATGGAGAAAATCCACCGGTGTGGATCTCACCTACTATGCATACATGTTGTGTCCATATATATTACATATTAGAATTTAGATAATTTCTACAAAACGTAACTAGGGATATAACATTTTAATTTTTCACTAGTGTTTATATGACTCTTATTTATTTTTATTTTTTTGTAATTAAAGTAATATCTTATTTATTTGAACCTATCACTGATATCACTTTTATTATATACCAATCATAATAAACGACGTCAATAATTATGAAATTTTTCTATAAAAAATTCATGTTCCTACACATACTATCTCTACAAACTTGTCGGTAGGCTAAATCAGAGATGGGTTGATTCAAAAAGTATTTTGCATTCATGAGGTGTGGAGGGGAGCAAATTAAGAATTTGTAATCTCCTAAATAATTAATAATCTTCCCTCTCACCCAATGGATGAAAATATTTCCCTCATTCAATGTTTTCGAACCAAAATTCATGAAATTAATACCATACATTTTTGTTTTTTAGAGTAATGTTACGGATACTTTTTTTTTTATAGCTCGTTAAGGTCGTAAATTATTATTAAATATAACCTCATTTTAATATGATCCATTATTGATATTCTTATTATTATGCATTAATCATAACAGTTATGTCAATAATTATATATATATATATATATATATAAAGTGTCATTAGACTGAACTTAGCCTTCATTTGGATAGTGCTAAAAAGTACTGCGTCTGCATTTTACATTTTCATTTTTTTTTTTTTTTTAGAAGAGCATTTCACATGCACTAAGCAAAATTATGCTTTTCCAGTGGGTCCCGTGTACTATTCACAGGACCCGCAAGTACTTTATTCAAGAAAAAAATAAAATAAAATAAGGTCCCACAGTACTATTCATACATTTAAAAATTATTTTGTTACAATATTTTCAATTTTCAGCAAAATAAACGGTATCTAAACAAACTTTTATTATAATTTTAATAGCTAAACTAACATATGCCACACGTTTGGCACACAAAAATAATAATGATTGTTAAAACTAAAAATACCACATCATAAAAAAAAATGTTTTCTTATCTAACGGTAATTTATTTAAGTTTTTTATATAATGATTATATAAATAAAATAACTATGTTTAATTCATAGATTTTATTTCTCTTTCTCTTTCTAACAATCTCTCTTAAATTTATTCTTTTTTATATACCAACAAAAAAGGGCACATGTTTTAATAGTTAAAAGGAGAAAAAATAAAAATCAAAACATAAAATATCTGAAATGAACAAATGTAAAAGAAAAAACTAACAAGAAAGAGCTTCATTATATCATTAGAAAGGAAGAAGATCGCATTTACCATTTTAAAGAACTTATTAAATATGCTTTTATCGCATCTATCATTGACCTCAAATATCAATCTTGTTCAAAATAAATAAGACTCTTGTAATTTTTTTTTTTTTTTTCTTTTAAAGATTGCTTTATGCTCATTTTAACCTTACGCCCTAAAATAAAATCCTCTTTAATTTACTTGTTTATTTATTGAAAGCAAAAAAAAAAAATTGTATTGTTTAAAATGAACTTCAAAAAAAAAAAAAAAATGTTAAAAGAAGAAAATATATCATATTTCTGCCAAAGCTTGTGTGGATTGAAAATATTCGTGCCTGGTATATCTTTTACTATTTCCTTCATGCATTTTATAACTACAAAACACCATATCACTGAAAATGGTGTTTGAGACAGTTATGAAAGCTATCGGAGATAGTTATGGTGTTGGGGTCGGTGCAATACTGCACTAGATCATGAATTTACAAAGGTATAGATGTTCTTCCAGAAAATGTACACGTTCACACACAGACCCAAATTGAATTGAAAGACAATAGTAGAGTTACCAAAGAGTTGTAGACTGAGTGACTGACCTCTCATGGCTAAGATGAAGATCACACCGGCAACTCTGCTTCTTTGCACCCTTTCTCTTAGTTCTCTTCACTGCCACTGTTTTAACTCTCCCAACATGGTAACCAGTGTTTTCGTTTGTGTTCTCTCATCTCATTAATCTCTCCTCTTTGAGAATTCATTTCTATAGAGCTAGTCGATAGAAGTAAAAAAGCTTTAGTTGGCGGGTCACTAAGATAACTCAAAATCCCTATGTATGGAAGAACCTAAGAAGTAAGATAGGAAATGCCACAAACAAAAGAAGCTTTGATTTTTTTTTTTTTTGAGAATGACAAGAAGCTTTGATTTGATGCATGAGAAAGTAGGACTTAGTGGGTAGTAGGGCCCATGCAGACTCCCAGCTGACTGAGGACAACGCGGTTTTTAGAAAACGCGTGAAACTTCAAATTCTCGTACTTTCTGTGTATATGATTATGTTCCCTCTAGTATCCCTCTGGTAGATCTTGACGTACATTATTATTATTATTATTATTATTTTAATCTTTTTTGAGAAGGCTAAACTACATGCTTATTTGGTTTCTGCTTATTTTGTTAAAATTAAAAAAAAAATACTAAAAATATTATATATAAAGGTAAAAGTTAGCTAAAATAATATAATAGGACTCATAAATAGTACCAAAAACTACAATGAATCTCATAATTAGTACAAAAAATAAGCTAAATAGTAAAATAAACTAACCTTTTAATTTGGAGCCAAATGCAGACTACATCATTGAGTTGTGAAGGAATATCTCTCATCTATACAAATAAACCACATTAAATTCCTTAACTAAATTCAAAATGTGATTACTGTGGGTACCCAGGGACCGAAGAAGAAGTTGAGGGGTCGTAGCATTGGCCTGACGACCGAGGAAGAAGCTGAAGGGTCGTAATATTGGCCGAAGGTCGAGGAGGAATTTGAGGGGTCGCATTAACGATGTGAAAGTGCTGTAAGTCATAGGTCCAAGAGAAGAAGCCGCCCGAGAGAGGGAAGTTGGGACCTAAAGAGAGCGGGTGCAGTGGGCAATAGGGAAGCTTTAGGCCTGGAGTAGCTTGTTGCATCCGCATTAATTAGGGCCACCAGCTTTATCAACCGCATTAATGAGGAGGTAATCTGAGCGGTACAGGCCACAGCTAAGCAGATTCCTGCCACCATCCTTTCAGATGTAAAAGGTAACAAGCGTCGGAAGAGGAGGGAGATTAGGGATAAATCAATGGTGAAGATACAATGGAAGTGAGCTATATAAGGAAATGAAGTAGCACTAAATGGAGGGAGAGAGGAATAGTGTAATTTTTCATTTGAATTCTGCTTCCTCGGGAGCCTCTATGTAAAGTTTGATGCTTATACATTTCTTGAACATAAGTCTAATTCTTGAACATTAGTGTCCTCGGGCCGAACCTATAGTTGTTATCCTTTTCCATCTCTTACAAATTTTATTGATTTGGACCAAGTTTGAGGGGAACCTCTCACTATTCTAAGTGGGCTTAGGCCCTAACACACTTTTCTAGTCCTTACAATTGGCGCCGTCTGTGCGAAACAGCAAGTGCTTAAGATTCTGTCCAGAATACTGATGACTAATGAAGGCTAACGTGAGGAGGAGTCAGTTGGTTCCCACAGGGAGAACCCTTTCGTTAACTTGGAACGTAGGAGAGACAGACAACATACCTCAAGTGCTATGGTGGGTTCTCATCACATTAAACGTACTAAGCAGAATCATCCCAAATCCAGGGATCAAGCCTCACCTAAAACGCTAGCGTTGCAGCGGGAGGTTGATCGTTTGTGCAGGAAGTTGAGGCGTAGGAAGCGTGATAAGAGGAGCCCATCTCCCCTATCAAGTGAAGGCTCAAGGGAAAGCTGTGACCGATCATACCAGTGCAGGTCTAGAACTCCACCTAGCGAAACCTAAATAGCCTCCTTAAGTCAGGACAAGCCAGAGAAAAGCAACAACAGGCGTAAGAAGGGGTCCTCTCATCACGCCAGGGGAAACGATGCCATGAGCAAGGCCCTACAGTAAATTTCTAAGTCCCCTTTCATCAGGAGGATTAACAAGGCTAAGCTCCCCCACCGTTTTTCCCAGCCAATGTTCACCATATATAACGGAAGGACTGACCCCGTAGAGCATGTCAGTCTCTTCAATCAAAGATGGTCATCCATGCCAGCAATGAGGCCTTAATGTGTAAGGTGTTCCCTTTCAGCCTCGGGCTTGTCACCATGCGATGGTTTGACGCGTTGGAGGAAAGGTTCGTAAGGTCTTTTGAAGAATTGACTAGAGCGTTTGGCATTAGATTCATAACCTGCAGTAGGGTCCCTAGGCCATTGGATGCTTTGCTATCTATGGCCATGAGGGAGAGGGAAACCCTTAAAACCTACTCGGATCGGTATTGGAAAATGTACAATGAAGAGGATGGAGACTTCGAAGATGTTGCAGTAAGGACCTTCAAGGTCGGCCTCCTGACCGAGCATGACTTGAGAAAATCATTGACGATGAAGTCTGCCTCGAACATGCGTTAGTTTATGGATCGCATAGACAAATACAAGACATTAGAGGAGGACCTAAACCAAGGAAAGGGAAAAGCAAAGGTGTTCTAGGAGATGAGGGATCCTCGGGGAGGAGGATACCACCATGATCGACCCCGAAAAGAGTTCCCCAGTCATACGGCATCCACAAGGGTCCAAGTGGTCAATTTGCTATTTAAAGAGCCAGTGTACCAGATCCTAGAAAAGATAAAGAACAAGCCGTTCTTCAAGTGGCCCAACAGGATGGGTGGGGACCCATCCAAAAGAAACCTAAGCCTCTACTACCATTACCATCAGGACAGACGACAACCACTGAGGACTACCGAACCTTACATGATCACCTCAATCATTTGGCAAAAGCAGGTAAACTCAATTACTTCCTGCATCAGCCTGTGGAACAGGCCGGTGTTGACACCCCATTTTGCAACCCGTATTTAACCTCACGTGGAGGGTAAAAGGGTAATTTTGCCTTGAAAATATGCATCTTTATTCTAACCATTAGATCCTTAATCTCATTTCACTAAAATGATCTTGATGTTGTAACGATCAAATCTACTGGTCATAAGCCCTAATCGGACCACCAGATTAAAAGTTATCATCAAATCAAGTTTTAATGGCTGAGATGCACTATCACAAATTTAGTCCGACTATATGTGATTATGAACAATTGATTTCAATTGGTTATAAGTGTAATCAATTTGAGATTAATGACGTGTCATAATTTGATTGGTTAGGGCTACATTTTATGGTGATGTTGCATATACTTAATTAATTAGATAGTTAAACATTAATTATTCAATGAGTAATTTATGCAATTATCTTTTAATTAGAGTAAATTTGAAGCCAATTAAGTCTGAAATGGGAGTGATTGAAGCCATTTAATGTTAATTGGGAACTAATTTGGGACCTATTAATGTTAATTGTCCTGAAACCATTTTCTAACAAACGACCTCTGCTCACTATTTCATCGATATCTCTCAGAATATTTTGAATCTGTGAATGAGGTTAATTTTCCCAGAAACTAGATATTCGGGGCTTCAATTTGAGCACAAGAATAAGACAATTCCAATCAGAATTGAGTCAGATATGATTTTTCGAAGTTGGCTCTACAAGCTGTTACAGCAGCTACGGGAAAATCGAATTTTGGCTTGCTCCCCACTCCCACCAATCTCTCCATTTAATGCACCAGATTTTTCCCAAGGCTAAAATAAGGTCTAGGTTCATAATCCTTGTCAACCCTCATTAAATGGCCTTCCATTCATATTCCCTCCACTACTACTATATAAACCCTCCCTCTCCTTCATTCCAAGACACCAAAAAACCCCTCTCTTCTCCCCTCTTGAGTTCTAATGAAGTAGAGTAGTCTTGTCATATCTTGGTCTTCCTGAGACTCAAGGTATTGAGTGAGACTCACTCGCCCTCTCCTAGTTCTTCTTTTCTTCACCCTTAGGACCTCCATCAAGAGTCTCCTCTTCCACCGAATGGATCTTGCATGAAGGTATAATCCCTTTCCCTAACTTGTTTATTGTGTTGCCATGATGAGAATTTAGGATTAAAGCATGATAGTGATTATTTAAGTTCTCTTGAATATGTTTGAATGTTCTTAAATGTTCTTATGTGTTCTTTATATATTCTTGGTTGTTCATCACATGTTCATGCATAAACACCAGTTTTGATCTTAAATCCACATCAAAAATATAAAAAACATGTTTGTTTCATAATTCTTTCAAGTCCTTGAATCTAGGATGTCACCATACACACACATTCAC
The DNA here is from genome assembly GCF_002906115.3 of Quercus suber. Taxonomy (NCBI): domain Eukaryota; kingdom Viridiplantae; phylum Streptophyta; class Magnoliopsida; order Fagales; family Fagaceae; genus Quercus; species Quercus suber. The sequence goes on from NW_027070319.1 coordinate 51,155, forward strand.
TAGAATTTATTTTTCAATCCAAATGCAATGCCTAATAAATTGAATTAGGGTTTATCACATGCACACACTTTAAATTCAACATGCAAATTGATTGACATATTGGATGATGTGATATGAATGTTGGCCACCATAGTCTAGAAGACCGGTTTCACCGGGCAAGGTGGGTGCCTAACACCTTCCCACCTCGTAACATAGCCTCCGAACTTAGATCAAGGGTTAGTAGATCAAATGCTTATCCATGTAATTTTCGATTTTTAGATTGTAACTAGGAAACAAAGCTATGTACTTTATCTTAGATTGTATCTAGGACCAAAGCCATGTAATTTTTTATGTTCAATGTAAATTCAATTTCAAATTAATAAAATGATGAATTTTTCAATTATGGTTTTCTTATTTATTCCAACAATTAAATAAGTGACGACTTCATTGTAAAACCCTTAATCTAAAGGGGAAAATATAACTAGTCGAACCTCCATTTTGAGAGGTAATAACACGACTCCACCCATTCACTTGGGCTTGGCCTAACATTCCTAAAAATGGGCTGGGGGCGCGGTCTCTCACAGCCGGACAATCAGGAAATGGGATGCATGGAAACGGAGCTTCCTGGCCAGCATTAGGCACTATTAATACAATCCTAGCTAGGCCAGTAGGTGATGTTGGGACTGGTCCTGGGGTCATGTCCATAATAGGGGGCTCTGATCCGAAGGCTAGAAGTTAGAGTCCCAAAAGAGCAAGGGTGGCAATCCACCTCCCCAGCCTTAGTTTTTCCGACGAAGACAAGCTGGGAACCGTCCAACCCCATGATGATGCCCTGGTGGTTACCCTTAGGATCGGGGGTTAGTACGTGAGAAGGGCATTGGTCGACCAAGGAAGCAGAGTAGAAATAATGTACCCGGATCTGTACTGAGGGATGAAATTGAGGCCTGAGGATTTGGACACATACGACTCTCCTCTAATGGGATTCGATGGCAAGGTAGTGGTCCCCCGTGGAATGATTGGCCTTCTTCTGCAGGTCAGCGATATGGAAGTCCGGATCAACTTTATAGTGGTAAATGCATTCTCCCCATACATGGCTATCCTAAGCAGGTTTTGGCTTCACGCCATGGGTGCGATCAGTACTCAAGGGTTAATTAAGAAATTGATATTTCTTGTTTATGTACCCTCTATAGCTTAGTTTTGCACTATCATGCATTGCTTTTGCATTGTTCATTTAGCATAATATGTGCTTTTCGTTTTTGGTCATAAATTTTCTTTTAAAACCAAAAAGATTTTTGTGTTTTGTATTTCACATCTTGGATTTATAATCAAGGATTGGCCATATTATCTTTACATAATAAGTTTATGTACCTTGTTTAGCTTTGATGAGCTTATTTATTGCACTTTACTAGTTGAAGTTTTGTAGTGCATGTTGTGTGGGAAAGATGTTTATGGTGTTTATCACTTTGTCTTAATCTTGAAGTCACATGTTATTTGACTGTCGAACTTAATCCTTTTGAGAAAGGCATAAATAACCATCTCACCACTGTTCACTAGCCAATCATGAAAACCTTAGTGCATATCGTAAGATTTTGTGCTCGAGAAAATGTAGCACATGCACAAAAAGAGCATAAGGTGTAGCCTCGGTTTAATTGCTAAATGGTTAAAATTGATGTGTACTATTATGCTTGATGCCAAATCATATAATTAAAATTGGTGTGTATATTATGAGGCAAATTCAAGAAACTTACATGATTGCAAGCTTATGTTCTAGGAGATATGGGAGTTATATGATGTAACTCTTTAGGTGATAGTCTCTTTTAAATTCTATGTTATAAATTTTGTAGACTTTGTGATTGATTGCTATTCACACATCACCTCACATGTCTTTGTGATTGATTGCTATTCACATATCACCTCACATGTATCTCAAGCTTTTGCTAGTTGCACACACTACACAAGTTACTCTTTGCTAAACTTGGTACATTATATTGTGTATGGTCTTGTTGTGGCCATCCAAGATTAAATGTTCTTTGATTTTAATGCAAAATGTGTATAATGTTTGCGCTTTGAGGACAAATTGATTGAAAATCTTGATTTTGGAAGATCTGGGTTAAATTCAAGTGTTTTTGAAAAACTTTTCGTCTCATACTCATGCATTTTTTTTTAAAACAATGTGCTTTGAGGAGTTTCTGCATTAAAATGCTCTGTTTTTCAAAAATCTGATTTTTCAAGACTTTCGATCGATCGAACCTGTTTTTCGATCAATCGAAATTACGATTAAATTTTTTGGTTTGAGTCTGCCTGCCTCAATTGATGTTTGATTGATTCTCGATCGATCGAAACTGAAAAAATTTTCAGTTTCTATGCTTTTGTCCAAAAATTTTTTCATGCATCATTTGTGTTTAGGATTCACATGCATTACATTGATTTTTGTATCCATCTTGCAGTTTTGCAGTCATATCTCTCATTGTTTTCACGCATAGCATGCATACACTTTGCTAAATTGGGTACTCAACTTGATCAAAAAATTGATTGATTAATTTTTGAGCTATGTACTTTCTAGTATATGCTATTTCTTATGTGTGAACTGTAGAAAATATTTTTCTTAAGAGATAAGATGGATAATCAATGTGCAAATATTTTCTCTACTCATGCAACTGTTTATGGGTCACATAGTGCCATGTTTGCATTTTATTGAAAGAGATAATATTTTTTTCTTCATGTGTATCCTCACCTTAGTTTTTAACTTTGGTTTGTGTGTTTTTAACTTTGGTCCTGCTGGTGAGGATGTTCCTGATCCTATTGCTGATGCTGTTGCTGCTGTTGATTCCCCCCCCCCCTCCTTTATTTTTCCCCAAACTATTTTTCCCAAAACTTGTTTTGTTTTTCCTATTTTTGATAGGGGGAGAAAAGTTTTTTTTAACCTATGTTGTTCATAGGGGGGGCTGTCTCTATTTTCTATAGAGTTGAATTGTTCTGTATCCCCTTGATTCTCTATTTTCTCTTATCCTTTATTGCGTATGTTGACTGTTTACTCTTTGTATGAGTTGTCTTTGTCAATACGTGACAAAATGGCGGAGAAATTATTGATTTATGAGAATATGTGTGGAAAATACAAGAATGTTATGTTTAGAGGGAGCTAACTTTGTTTTTGATGTATCTAACTTAAGGGGAGAGTTAGTTTGTATATTTGTTGATTTACTGTTTTTTCTGTCACACATGCGTTTATGCATTTTGTTTAGTGTTTCAGGAAATATACAGGTTGATTCAATTGAGCTGCTGTCTATACTTGCAACTGATGGATAGTAGTTAGGTTGGATTTGTTGTTATGAGCATTATTTTTGTAATGGGCTTTTACTTGTAAACTTTGAGTTTTTAATTTGTGTTTTGTCACGGATTGCCAAATGGGGAGTTTGTTAGGTTCTAAAGATTTAGAATTTTATGTATTTAGAACTCTAATGTGTAATGTTGGCAAATCATGATCAAAACAATATGTTTAGTCTTGTTTAGACTTGCTCAAAGTTGTGTCTTTTATATAAAGTTGGAATCGAATGGCTGCAAAAGTATTAGTGACTTTCAGCCTGGTTCGATCGATCAGATATTAGACTCAATCGATCGAAAGTCGTGTATCAGCAAAATCAGCAAACGTAAAAAGGCCATAACTTATTCGTTTAAAGCCCAAATCGCGAGCCGTTTTTTCCAGTATTTAAAGGACATCATAAGCTAACCCTAGGTAGGGTTTTCAGAGCTCTTTAGAGAGATTAGAGTGCCTCTTGTGCCTCTTTGGTATTTTAGGGTTTTGTACCCAAACCTCTCTAAGGTTGTTGCTCATATTGCTGTTTTGTGTAAATCTCTTGTGAGATCTTTGAGGAACTTTCCTTTACAAAAAGTTTAGGGTTTTCAAGGTAGAGATATTATCTACATCTTGATGATCAACAAAGTTTCTGCCATTGGAGCTTAAAGAATAACAAGCGTGGGTGCTTGTAGCTGATTGAAGAATTCAAGAAAGAAGGAGTCCGTGGATTCGGAGCTTGCACGTGGTCGTGTCAGTAAGTTTTACTGGTAGGTAGCATTAGGAAGTCGAGCGGGGAGCTTGTAAGTCCTTTTGCATGAACTTCGATTCTTTCATAGTGGATTCAATTTTGCCTTGAGGATCGGTGGGTCAAATCCTCCCCAGGTTTTTACCGATGTGGTTTCCTGGGTGATCATATCATTGTGTTATTTATTATTCCGCTGCTTTATATTATTGATATGATTGTTTGATTGTTTCAACCTAGAATTGCATAATTTGACTAAGTAACAACTTGGCTAATTAACTAGGCTAATCAATCTGGTTAGTTTAAGGGGTCTAAATTTCCAACAATTACACCCTTCTCGGAATCCCAAGAAAGTGCAGGGCTGAGGTATGACGACAGCTCTAAATAGGTTCATCTCTCGGTCCGCGGACAAGTGCCGCCCTTTCTTCCAACTGTTGCACAAGTGGAAGGGCTTTCAGTAGACCGAGGAGTGCACAACAGCATTCAAGGACCTCAAAAGATACTTATCCAATCCACCCATACTATCCCGACCCGATAGAGAGGAGGTATTATAGGCATATTTGGCAGTCACCAAACACGCTATAAGCTTTTCCTTAATCAAGAACGAGGATGAAATTCAGAAGCCCATCTATTACGTCAGCAAATCCTTGCAAAAGGTTGAGACCCGCTACCTTCCCTTGGAAAAAGCAATACTTGCCATTGTACACGCCACCAGGAAGCTCTCTCATTACTTCCAGGCCCATACCGTGGTAGTGCTTACTCAACAACCCTTGCAGGCCCTCATGAGGAAATCTGATCACACTGGCAGGATTGCTAAGGGGGGAACCAAGTTGGGAGCCTATGATGTCAAGTACATGCCCCGGACTGCCATAAAATGGCAAGTTTTAGCAAACTTTATAGCAGAGTTCGCTGAGTGAGTCCCCGAGGAGGAAGATACAGTTATGGGTACACTAGTCCCATTGGTCACTACCGCCTCATCATGGTAAGTTTACATGGATGGATCTTCCAACCGAAAGGGAGTAGGTGTGGTGGTTGTATTAATCACCCTCGAGAAATCGATAATAAAGAAGTCGTTACGATTAGGATTCTCGGCCACCAATAATGAGGCTGAATACGAAGCCCTACTAGCAGGAATAAACATGGTCAGGCTACTAGGAGGGGAAACGATGGAATTGTACTCGGATTCTAGACTGGTTGTGGGACAAGTCAATGGTGATTTCGAGGCTCTGGATGAAAGGATGCAAGGGTGCCTTGCCACAGTACAGAATGCCCGAGCCCACTTCAAGGGTTTTGTCTTGAAACAAATCCCAAGAGGCCAAAACTCGTATGCGGATTCTCTTGCAATGTTAGCAACCTCGTACGAGTCAAGTCTTCCTCGAGTTGTTATTGTGGAGGAAATGGACACCTCGAGTCTTATGAGGGTACCATTATCAGAAGTATGCAGCATCCGCGTGGGACCGAGCTGGATGGACCCTATAGTAAGCTTCTTGAAGAAGGGATCCTTGCCCGAGGATAAAATTGAAGTAGAGAAGGTACGTAGAGCTACCCCTTGCTATTGGTTGTCCGAGAAATAGAAATTGTATAAATGCTCCTACTCAGGACCATACTTGTTATGCGTACACTCGAAAGCTGTGGAGCCATTATTAGAAGAATTGCACTAGGGCATTTGTGGGAGCCATACCGGAGGAAGGTCTCTAGCACACAGGGCACTCACCCAGGGGTACTGGTGGCCCAACATTCGACAGACCTCACAAGACTATGTAAGAAAATGCGACCAATGTTAAAGGTATGCACCAAATATTCATCAACAAGGAGGAATTTTGAATCCTTTATCTAGCCCCTGGCCATTCGCCCAGTGGGGCCTGGATATAGTAAGACCCTTTCCTCAGGCCACAGGAAATCGGAGATGGCTTCTCGTCGGCACAGACTACTTTACCAAATGGGTGGAGGCCGAGCCCCTCTCCAACATCAGGGACGTGGATGCCAAGAAATTCATCTGGAAAAACATCATCACCAGGTTCGGGGTACCTCATACACTGATCTCGGACAACGGCCTCCAATTCGACAGTAAAGGCTTTAGGAGATATTATGGGGAACTGGGAATCAGAAATGGATACTCAACACCTACGAACCCCATGGGCAACGGGCAGGCCGAGGTTGCCAATAAAGTTATAGTGGCCGAACTAAAGAAAAGGCTGGATGATGCGAAAGGAAAATGGGTGGATGAGTTGCCCCACGTGCTGTGGACCTACCGTACCACACCTCGAAGATCAACAGGGGAAGCCCTATTCTCGATGACATATGGGTCAGAGGCAGTAATCCCCCTTGAAGCTGGATTTCCTACCTTGAGAACGGATCAATTCAACGTTGAAAAAAACCACCACTTACTCCTAGACAACTTAGACTTGGCTGAGGAAAGGCGAGAAGTAGCAATGGTGAAGATGGCTTACTATCAACAAAAACTCAAACAACAATATGACAAAGGGGTTAAATCCAGACCTTTGGCCCTAGGGGACCTAGTCTTGAGGAAAGTAGTAGGAACGGCCAAGAACCCTGCGTGGGGCAAGCTGGGCCCCAACTAAGAAGGGCCATATAGAATCATCTTCGTAGCGGGCATTGGGGCCTATCACCTGGAGGACTTGGATGTAAATGTAATCCCCTGCCCTTGGAATGTAAATAATCTACGGCGTTATTAATATTAATAAATTTTGTTGCCATTCATGTCTTGCTTCATCATGTCTCATTGTGGAATCGTTAAACAAAACCTAGGACCTGTCTGGCTCATTGGGTCATAAGCCTAGGGTAAATTAACATTGCAAAAATTCCACTAAGTGTTAAACAGAACTTAGGACTTGCCTGGCTCCTAGGGTCACAAGCTTGGGGTAAATTAAACACCGCGAAATCTCTCCTAAGACATAAATGGGACCTAGGCCTTCCTAGTTCCCTTTGATCACAAGCCTAGGCCCTTCCTTGGGTTTCTAAGATAATACCACCATGATTGTCTGAATCTGAGTCCTATCCCAAGCAGACACTGAGTGACAAATTCTGTAAGTCCCATAAGTAAGCCAACTACTTATATGGTGGTAAATTGCCACAACGCAACTATAAGAAATACAAGAAGATAACTGAAGCATGGGATGACAAACACATAAGAAATAGAAAATATGTACGAAAGAAGGATGTAACTTTTCATTCATTAAAAATATAAGAAAGGTTATACAAAAAAAAAAAAAAAAAAAAAAAAAAAAAAAAAAAAAAACAAAAACAAAAACAAAAACAAAAACAAAATTAAAAGCCACCAACCATACCAACCTAAGATGCCAACCAAGGGAAATTTTTTTTCTTGAAATAAATGTTATTTAGGTCATTTTCCATTTTGTACACGGGGATAGTCCGTGTCAATTTGTAATTTGTTCAACCATTATCTCTATGTATAAAAAGTGTCAATGCTAAAGCAACACTGAATTTGGTTTATTCAATTCCTTTCACGCTTTCACTTGCTTTATATATATATATATATATTGGTAGTAAAATGGCCTGTTGAACACGCTTTTTATTTTTTATTCTTTTATATACATATAACATATAAGCTACTCTAAAAAAAAATTATTGACACAACAAATTACTATAATATTTTCACAATTATTAAGGTGTTAATTCCTTATAAGCCATAATAAAATATCATATTGGCTATGCATTCCTTGTATAACATATTTCAAACATGAGTTTTTTGCACACTTTAACTGATGTTACGTCTCAGGTTTTATTCACAATGATATGGACTTATCTCTGGGGCAAAGCTTGGACGGAAGTTTCAGGAAGTCTAGCTCTGGTTTGTTATGATTCCTTTATCTTTATCTTGTTAAGCAGTTGGTAGTTTGCAATCCTCCAATTTATCTTGTACAAATTGCAATGCTAGTTATTTTCAACTTATGATTATTCATAGCATAGGTTGTACATGATCTCAGTTCCTGTCTTTTGAAATTAAATTTAGATTTGACATATAAGTCACATATAACTTGTGGATGATTGGGGTGAGAGTGGCTTTACTAGAAATGTCCAATGATGGAATGAATATAAATTATAAAGTTCTCAACACAACATTCCTAGAAAGGATAAAAAGTATAGATGACTTTTCTCAATTTTGTATTAAGAGAGTCAATCTCGTATCAAAGGCAGTATTAGTTTGACTAGTGGAACGATATATTTTTGTACTGGTCAATATTGGTGTATTGTTTCAGGTTTACCGTTATTTTTTATATTTATAAAAAATATATATATTAATAAATATAAAAGTTTATCGTAAAACATTACCTCAATTCAGAACAAATTATTTATGATTTTAAATTTTAGCATCAATTAAAAGAAAAAAATAAAAAAAAATAGAAAGTTTAATTGTTCATTGCATACTAAGAAAACAAATAATACTAATAAGTTAATGCAAGTAAATTATCATTTTGCCCTTACAAAAATTCAGAAATTACAAAATTAAAAAAAAAATTATACTGACCAATAATACTCAAAATCAACAAGTATGATTAGTACATAACCAATACAGTTAATATTTAAACCAATATAAAACGTTAATATTTTAATATCAAAATACGTATCAATACAGCACATATCAACTGGTACGGCCGGCACCGTACTACCTTGTTTTGTATCCCCTTTTACACCTTTTCTATTAGGAAGCTCTTCCACCATTTGCCGACACCAATCTTCAACTTATATTTTGGAAAACTTTATGCATGCAGATTGATGGGATTGATGGAGATGTGTGTGAAGACAGGAGTCAGAAGCTTGCTGTTCTGTCTTTCTTTATACAACATAAATGAGTAAATGACTTCATTAGTAGCCAGTACTACATGCTACAAGGACTGAGACTTGGTCCATTTAGAATCCATGATCCACAATGTGTTCGGTGATCCAGCACTAATATTTTGTTTGATAATATAGTCTGTCTTGTGGGTCCAAAGGGTCTTTGCCTTGTGAGGTTCCACGTCATCAAGAAAATATATGGTCTGTCTTGTGCCAAGGGGAATTTAAGGAGGACCGCTTTCCTGTATTAGTGGTTCTCTCCTGATTGCAAACTTGGTCCCATGCTAACTCGCTAGAGTTAGGTTTTGAATTACAGAGGGGATGCTATAGTGTTTGCCAAACATGAAAACAATTGTGAATAGTATTATAAGACCCAGTTTTAAAGTTTTTTTTTTTTCTCTCTAAATAAAGTACTTGTGAGTTTCGTGAATAGTGCATCAGATCCACTGAACAATACATAATTGCGTGAAACTAAAACTCAAAAAAAAAAGAAAAAAAAGCCAAAATGCTGACGCCTTTGTTTACATCCATATCCAATGTGCGTTTGAATTGCATTAACTGTGTACAGGGACGGAACTAGGATTCAAACTTAGGAAGGGCCAAAGTTCTTTATTCAAGAATTTTAGAAAGTTAGAATATTAATACTAGAAGTTGACAACAATGCATTATTAGCATTAATTTTTATATATTTTTTTCGTATTTTTTCCTTTTTTAAAATCAATAATAGATATTTATAACCAAGAGTTCTATAACTCAATTGGTACGTTTTAATATTTTTAAGGTCTGACTAAGGTTAGACCAATTCTTTATTCTATCAACATTATAAATTTTTTTTTAAAAATCTATTTATTCTTTTCACATAATTCTATACCTAATAACTTCATAATGCTATATATAAAAGATTCTTTAAAAAAATGCAAAAACTATAGTTAAAAGTTCAAATCCATGTCTAGTATTACATTAATAAAACAACTAAAATAATGGTTAATTAACATCATGCACTAATATTCAACGAAAAAAAGGGTGAGACAATTATCGGTGTCTTGGTTAAGGAATTTTTTATTTATAATTATTTGGTTAAGGTTGAGGTAGCATAAAGATGTGAGATCTTTTCCTTTAAAAAATTTCCATTTTGAAAAAGTAGTAAAAAAATAAAAGAAAAAGAGATTTGTTAAATAATCACATAATAATGAACGATAACTTTGAGTCTTCAACTATGTAAATAATAAATCTTTTCCCATCACTACAATAATTTAGCTAAGGCACAAAATTTATTACCAATAGACTAATCACACACATGCTTTGGTGGCAATTTAGGTAAGGCACAAAATAGTAGATTGTTGTTTCACATGTGTATCACATTTATGCATGCATAGTAAGTGTGTCCCAAAGTTAATAAAATATTAAAAATTAATAAAATTCTATCATTCAAAAAATAAAAATAAAAATTTTTCACGGGTTGTGTTAAAGAGCAGCAGCTCTTTAACAAAATAAATTTATTTCATGGATTGAGTTAAAGACACCAACT
>NW_027070319.1:62561-71219 GCF_002906115.3 Quercus suber
AAAAAAAAAAAAAAAAAAAAAAAAAAAAAAAAAAAAAAAAGGGCACCATATTCACAAACGGCCCACTACAATAAAATTCCCAAAAGGAACTAAGACTGTGCTTTAGGCTCTTTCTCCTTTGCGCCTTTCTTCTCCTGATCTTTCTTCTCCTTCCTTTTTCTTTTGTTTTTTTTTTTTTTTTTTTGATGAACTGATTGTTGTTGTTGTTGTTGTTGTTGTGTTGTTGCCAGAATTTGCTGCCGGAATTTGTTGTTGAATTGACTGTGATGTTGAAATTTTTTGTAATAAATATGTTTGGATGCTGAGAAAATGTGAAAAAATGGTAGGAAAATAGCATTTTCCTAATAAAACCAAACACATGAAAATATTTTCCACAACAATTTTCATAATATAACCAAACACTTGAAAATATTTTCATTTTTCGGAAAATAGCATTTCTGAAAAATAGGTATTTTTCAGAAAATATTTTACAGGAACCAAACGGACCCTAAGAATAAAAGCAGGAAAAGTCAATAATATCTTTATTATTAGCTTTATTAGTAATAATGTCAAGATTCAAACCAGCATCATGACTACATTTTGTACAATCAGTTGCTCTAGTGCAAGGAATAAACCAGCAAGAACATATCCTGGTATTGCAACAGTGAACCGCTGATGGAATAAAATTTTTTTTACAAATTATTAACGTGACAAATCCTTACTAATTTTTATTTATATCTACTACTAATATATTTTTTTACTTATCAATAACCACTAATAATGTTAACATTTTTTTAGCTCCTCTTGTAGAGCATTATTTAATTTTGCAAAAATTATTTCAAGAAGAAAGAGTATGAAACTCCTTCAATAAATTGCCACCGATCATTGCCACTGTATACCTGGTGAAAAATGTGTTACCACTTACTAACATAAAGACCCGATCTTAACTAATATTTACCCCTTAGTACGGGCTTATGATTTATTAAAGATTTTACAAAGTTTGATTAAGATTTTCATAAGTTTAACTTGACCATGGAATCAAAAATCTTAATTGGAATTAGCATCATAATTAAACATTTAAATAACTAATTAATTTTTTAAATGTTTTCATTAGTATTTAATTTTTTTAATAATATGATAAAATCTAATCCACTCTTTGAATCATGAATGGATAGGAATAAAACCTATGAGACAATTAAATTCATTCATCTCTTTTGTTTACTTAATTAATTTTTTTTTAAGAACGACTACAGCATATTAAAAACAATATTTGATAAAAACAGAAACTAAAAACTGATTTCTACTATCTTTTACTTAAAAAAAAAAATGTGCCTTTTCTCCTGGTGCCCATTATCAGTGAAATAGTTTTGGTTATTTATTTATTTTTAATTATTAGGCTTAAACATGGTTCTTCCCATCAATGAAATACTATCTGTTTTATTTCTATTTTAATTGGAATTTGTTAATTTCCACTGGTAAATAAGGATGGCGGATTGTTTGTTTTTCACCTTTTGGGTTGGAGAGTATTTACTATTTAGGCCCAGCCCAAAACACAATTAATCAGAGAACAATTTTAAAGGCCCATCGTTTTAGGTTGTTTGGGTGGCACACTGGAACCGAGCAGCGCAGTGAGTAGGGCTTGAGGTTGGCTATAATTTTTCATTTTTCAAAACTCACTCTTTCATTGTAGACCCCTGGGAAACTAACGGAAACGGTGTATAATACCAAGGTGGCATTTGGTTCCAAATTAAAAAATTAATTTATTTTACTATTTAGTTTATTTTTGTTATTATTTATAGGCCATACTGCACTTTAATTTTGGTACTATTCATGGATCTCACTACATTATTTCAGCTAACTTTTAAATTTATCTACAGTACTTTCAGCAAAAAAATTTTAATTTCAACAAAATAAGTGGATTTCAAACAAAACCCAAGTTGAAGAAAAATGTGCTTCTTATGTATTGTGATGGACTCAGAATACATAAACTTAACTAGACCCAGGTATTCTAAGACTAGCTTAGGCTAAAAAAGAATTATACACGTCTCCCTTCTTGTGCTTCCCATTTGGAAAATAGATATTACTTTGGTGTTTTGTTTTCTGTATTGGATAAAAATATATATATTCATCCAAAAAGAAAGTTAATGCCAGACGAGATAAATATGTAGCATTTAACTAAGAAAGCTTGCCTTCCATTAGATATTTAAAGATTACAAAATTGCATTGCAAAATTTTAGTATCTATGTAGTTGCATCTTGGGATCTTTAGTGAACTACAAAATCATATACCAAATCTAATAAAGTTAATAGAGTAAAAATAAATCCACATTTACCAATTACAATTAAGGGTAATTTTTTTTTGAAATTGCATAAAAGTAAAACTATAATAATTTAAATTCCAATCTAGGTAGTTTCACTTTTAAATTCAATTACTTGTGAACAAAAACAAGCCACTTATACAGGAGGCCGATTACCACCGTTTTGTTGTTCTACTGTGTCACGAGTCAAAGAAAATGCCTCAGAAGCTGCTAAACGAACTGCTTCGAATTTCTGTTGGAGCCAATCACGTGACTGACAAACAAATTGATAAATTAGTTGGTGCCAACAGCGTAATATCTCCACAGTTAGGATTGTGCATAAATTCACCATAAACCACCAGAAGGGAGACATGAGTAATGCAACAAGTAGCTCACAAGTAAGAATTCCAGAACCCACATAAGTGAGGCGAAATAAGGGAAGGTAGTCGGAGTTGTGAGGTTGTACATTTATCTCCGCATAGGCAATGCTAAATAAAATTGCAGCCATGACGAGAAGCAAGGTAATTGTAAAATGTGTTTTGAGTGGAGAGATGTCCAAGACTTGAAAGTGTAGTCCGACTAAGGTAGCAAGCAATGTAATGAGAAAGACAAAAGGCTGGTGGAATGCTATAAGTGAACTCACTGAACTGCGATCTTCTCCTCTGGAATCACACACACAGAAACAAGATTCATTCAGTTTTTTTTTTTTTTTTTGGGCAAAGCAGAATCAAAATCTTAAAAAATCTACTTAATTTTTTTTTTTCTCTTTGTGAAATCTACTTAAATTTTATCAAATTGAACTCTTAGGATTTTCCCTAAATAAACTATAACAATGAATGTGATACTAGGCCAAGAGACTAATAATTTATTAACGTATTATTTTTTCCATTATCAATGAATGAAACAATCTATTATCTACGACAATTTAATGTTGTAAATACTAAATACCATTTCAAAATTCATTTCGGTTTCTCCATTAATTAGAATGGAATACTATGGTGTTAGTTTATTCTGGCATATCATTTGGGGTGTTTTAGGCTTGTATATATAATTATAAATGACATATATAATACTCTTATAGAAAATAAAAATTTTAATAAACTTTTTGTTAAAAAAATTCAAATAAAATGGGTATGATATTATTTATGTTTTTTTTTTTTTTTTAAATTAACATGTTGGGTAATTCTACACAAAGAATCTTCCAAGAAAGTTCCTAATAACTCGTTTCCCATTTCTCAAACCCCACCACGTGAAAGCCACTAACCAAGTCAAAATTATTTTCTTTTGTCTTGTCATCCTCACCTAAACCCTTCATTATTTATTTCTTTCTCATCTCACCGTTGTGCACTCTCCAGTTTTCTCATATTCTTCATATGTTTCTCTCTCAAAACGCCGCTGTATCATCTTGTCTTTCAATATATTTTCACCTCCTCTGTTCATATATACATATACCAAAGAGTTCTTGTTCTCATCTTTTTATTTTTTGTTACCCCTCTCACATGGACTCCAGTTCTCATTTTCTTCATTTTTTTTTCCCCCAATCCTGCATTCCGGCCTCATCATTCATTTTGGCCAGTATTGATCGAAATTTTGAGAATAGCTTAAATCATCTTTTACATACTCGCGGCATGCGAGTCTCCCCACTTAAAGTCTNTTACAAATAAAAAAAAAAAAAAAAAAAAAAAAAAAAAAAAAAAAAACAAAACAAAACAAAAGACCCAAAAAACATGATGAACCTCATAATTTAACAAACCCAACACAAACTTCAAGTTCTTGGGCTTTTGGGCTAAGTTAGGTGGGCCAAACATCATAAACTACCAATTATTGTGGACCAATCCTCTCTGTTCAAATCTTGGTTCTAAATTACCACAGCACACTTTTAGTGCGATGGTCACTTCACAAGTATAACTGCTTATAGGATATGGGGGGTAAAGGCCGAGGTTTAAATCTCTAAAAGAGAACTTTACACACATATACACTTAAGATTATACTAGATTAGAATTTTTATCTTATACTAATAAAAAAAAAATCTTGGTTCTAAATTCACATTAAAGAAAAAAAGGATTAATCACTGAATAGTTGTATTGCCAAAGATGTATCTTTTTGTTTAAATGAAATGAATTTATGATCTTTCCTAAAGCTTATTAAAAATTAAAAACATATATTGAACAAATCAATTGACTATAATAAATTCTCTCTCCAAAAAGAAAAAGTTATAATAACGCTCTGTTTGTTTTAGCATTAACATTTTCTGAAAAATTGTTCATTTTTCAAATAGCATTTTCTAAAAAACTATCTCATTTTCTAGTGTTTGGTAACGACATTGAAAATGAGCTTGAGAATATTTTTTGGTGTTTGGTATGCAATTTTTTAAAAATATTTCTTGTATAATTTAAAACATGTGTATTATGTAAACCAACTAATGTAATCATTATAAATAAAAACCAAGAATGAATTTGGTTTTCATACTAAAATTTTGACAATAGATACAATCAAAATTAATTAGTTGTCAAATTTTTATGATCTCTGCCACTCATCTTGCTCATATTTATGGACAATAACGTGCACACACACACACACACACACACACACAAACACACATATATATCAACCATTTGTCTATATATATATATATATAAATTTGACAGGATAATACATTTATAATAAGTATAAATAACAATAACTTTTAATTGTCTACTCTTTCTGTTAGTATACTAATTGTCTACTATGGTCAACCACAAGTCTTCAATATTACTCCAAATTATGTATTTATATAATGTATTAGCATAATATATCATCACTACATAGTATTTGCATAAAGTATCTGCCAACAAATGCAATTCCCCTAAACAATTATCATTCATTATGTAACAATATTATTAGTCCACGGTAAAGATTGTCCCATGTAAAAGCAATTTAGAGCAATATAGGTACTATGTTTAAAATTTTCATCTTTTACTTTATTCATTCTTTCTTCATCTTTTTTTTTAAACAAACCCAAAAAAAAAAAAAAAGAAGGGTGAGAGACATACTCGCGTGCCTCGGTGCCTGTCCAAATTGCAGAGTGCAGACAAGTTGCAAAAGAGAGAAGAAATGAGGGGTAAGTGAGAGATATTAATGAGTTTGGTTTACCTCAAGTACTTTTTTAACTGAAATTTTATATTTTATTTTAATGAAAAACTGTCACATTACTGATTAATAAAATAAAATGTGAATATTAAAACTCATTACCACTTGTTACTGTATATTTAAAACCAAAGATATGTCTAGTTAAAAAAGTAGTAGAGGTAAGCTAAACTCGACATTAATGGGGGTAATTTAGCAACACCAATTGCATCAAGCTTTCATGCTTGTTATCAAATTTTGGCAGGCAAGGAAGAAAATAACTAGGCCCCACCAAAAAAAACTCCCACTTTTTTCTTCTTACCAAACAATCCAAAAATCCTATTTTCTTTCTTTTCTTTTCTATCTTTCCTATTCCACCTCCAACCAAAAGTAACCTTATATTTACCCTGAATAGGTTGGGTTTAGATATATCCATCCCCCCCTTTTTATTGGCACATTGTGATTACTGATTTATTGTAATTTTTACAACGGATTGCTCCAAAAGTATTTAAGAAGTTGAAAGTTGAAACTACTTTTAAAAAGAAATTAAAAGCAGTAAATTTACTATATGAATTTTGAAATAAATAGATTGAATTTTACTACACTAACAACATTTAAACAAACATTTAATATCACCAATTTGGTTCACTTATTTTAAAATAAATAAATAGGATTTAAAGAATGTGGACATCAAATGCACTGGTGTACTTTGATGGCAGTGGGACAGTTCATTTTGGGGTGGCATGAAGTTTGATTTATGGTGAGGAGATTACTATAGAATTAGGTTTTCTTCATAAATTTCAATGGAAGTTTCTCATGGTAGGTTTCTCCAAAAAAGAAAGGTTATAATTCTTATGAACTATGACAAGTACACAAGAACCAATAAATTCTCATTTTGAAAAAAATTATACAATTGTGGAACATATTTGATCATTTTTCCAAATATTAAAAATTATCCTACTATATATGATTGATCTTTGGAATTTTTTTTCAAAAGAGTCTTAACCTATGGCGTCCGCTCTTAATAATAGCTTTTTATCATCAAAACAAGACACCAACCAGTTTTTTTATGTAAGCAAGGATTAAACCTCAGGTCTCTTAATCAAGTATCAGAAACTTTATCAGTTAAGCTAACTGAAACCTACAGTTCTTTCTAAGCATGCCCAAAGAATATTAAAAAAAAAAAAAACCATTAAAATAAAGTTAATCGCCCATTAATGGGGTCTTCCATTGCTAACGGTAGCAAAAGCATTAATTTAGTAATACAAGTTGGGCAGTTCGATTAAATAGAATAATATAGTAAGAGCATTTAAATAAAATAACATAGTAAGAGCATTTTTAACATCTTTGATGAAAATGCTTTAATATTGTGGAAAGAATTTCAAGTTATGGATGTATGTTAAATTTGTGTCGTTAAAATTTAACGTGGCCATCTTGTCTTGTGTCATTAGACTTACTTAAGAGGTAAGAAAATGCTAACTTAGTGTTTTGTGGAGTACAGCTTATCGTATAAAATAGGAAAAAAATGCAGTGAACAATAAAACAGGAGGTCAAGAGTAGAATAGAAGTCAAATTTAAAATTTTAGATCCCACATCTATTTTTGGATTTTCTAAAAAATAATTCTGATATTATTAAAAAATATGTTCATTTTCGAAAAATATTTTTTTGGTTTCATTATTTATAGAATTAATTTCCTCTTGTTATTTATAGAACCTCAAACTGTCTGTGCTACGAGGTTTACAGTTTTCTGCTTGTTCTGTAGTACAACAGGACAGAGTACTTTCCAAATGCCAAATTTGGGTCAGTGGACATACAAAGTTCATGAAAGTGAGGAGTAAGAAGTAAGAACTATGAAGTGTGAGTGTAGCTGTTAAAGCTCAGGCCAAGAAGCAGAATTGCAAGGAGCAGAGTTCACGCGACATCGTTTTGACTAAAGGAATAAAAGTTGAATTAAAGGAAAACAGCACCATTAAGATTAATGAAGACATGGACTGTGCACGTGCCAGACTTAAAATTTCCAAAGGATATTCTTTTTTTTTTTTTTTGGGGATAAGTTCCAAAGGATATTCTGTTTTCTCTCAAGTCCAAGATGCCTGGTCTTACATTAAAATTTCTAAATGGCGGTGTGGCACATGAAATTTCCAATCACTTGCAACTTGATAAAGCATAAGGAATAAGAAAGACCAAAATGCAAAGCATTGCTAAAATTTTAGATTAAAAAAATAACGCGCCATAAGTTTAATTAAGGCACCAGCGTTTACCTTCTAGGAAACAACCAATTAGTTGTAAGATTATCATCAACTATGCTAAAAAAAATTTATTTTCACACAACAAAAAATTAATTTATCTATTTTAACATCACATCTCTTACTTTGAAAAGTACTCTATTTATCTATTTATCTACAATAGATAAATAGATAAAGAACCGCAGCCAGCCAAATTCCAAATGCCAAATTTATTTATTTATCTACAATACATTTTACATCACATCTCTTACTTTACCACACCACCTATTAAAATAACTTCTAAAAAAAAAAAGCACCACCACCACCACCTCTCCTACAAGCAGCAACTAGCCAACCACCACAAAAACCAACCCAAAATTTATTGGAACCTACCCAAACCCAGAGCAATCCAACCCAAAATTGTCCCACCCATCCGCAAAAATCATCCACACCAACTTATGTATTATTGTGCAAAATGCATTTGTAGTTATAGTGACTGTGTAAATATATACGATTACCATTTATATGCATTTTTTTTTCTAATACTTTCTTTATTCATATACAAAGAGAAATTATTTGGGAGAGTAGTAAAAAAATTAATAAAGAAATGATACTTTAATAAAATGTAGTGTCAAACAGATAATTTGATGTAATTTTTTTTTTTTTTTTATATATATATGAAAAGGGGTTATGTAATATAGAAAAGTTAGCTTTTTATACTAAAATAGATAAGAATTTTTGCACTAGGAATTTTTGTTGTTACTCAACTTATTGATTTTTGTAACTGTGTTTATCCTTATTGGTCTTTGTAACTACATTTTAGGGTGTTCATTTTTATTTGTGGTAGACAAAATATACATATATATATATATATATATCATATAATATTTTTCCAAGGTCAAAGTGTTCATTTGAACACCTTGACCATAACATGGAGCTGCTCTTGATTCTATAATATAATATATTTATGTGTACATTTTAATTAAGGCTTCTTTAGGCCTATACTCGATCAAGAAAAAATTAATAATAATATGGCCCATTTTGTTAGCCAA
>NW_027070319.1:83159-131964 GCF_002906115.3 Quercus suber
GTTGTAAAATTTCATTATCTTCTAATTATTTTTTATGAATTTTTTGTTCATTTGTTATATTTTCATCCTAATTTTCTATTGTGTTTTGTTTAATAATAGTAACAAATTTATCCATAGATCATTTCTATAATTCAATTTATTTTTCAAGTTTTCTCTTTATTTTTAAAGTTTTTATATCCATTTTTAATAGATATTTATAATTAAGAAATACTTCTAAATAAATAAGACACGATTTATAATAAAACATTACAATTTAATTAAAATAAAATTTAAAAAATAGAACAATAGAACCTGATATATAAAAAACAAGCTCACAACTTTACTAAATCATGTGATCACTTTATACTCTAAATCTTCACAAATAAACATGTATTTATCACATAACTTAATAAATTAGTACTAATATAAAGTAAATTATTCTATAAGAATAACTAATAAAAATATTCCTAAACAATCCTGATTAAATAAACTATTGGAAATTAAAATAATAATAAAAAAGTTAACAAAACACGTGATAATGCCATCATGGTAGTAGTATAGTGTTAGTAAAATAAAAGGTTCTGACTAGGTATGTAAATGTGTCAGTGGGGACTTTTTTAACTTAATTTTGTATCTTCACCTTCACTTTTTGTGATTTGTGAGTATTAGAAGGGTCTTTTTAATACACAATGCATTTTATTAGCTAACAAAATGGTTCTTATTATTATTAATTTTTCTTGAATATAGGCCTAAGAAGCCTTAATTAAAATGTTCACATAAATATATTATATTACAGAATCAGGCGCGGCTCCATGTTATGGTTAGGGTGTTCAAATGAACATTCTGACTTGGGGAAAAATTATATAATGTATATGTGTGTGTGTGTATATATATATATATTGTCTACCATAAATAAAAAATGAACACCCTAAAATGCAGTTACAAAGACCAATAATGGTAAACACAGTTACAAAAATCAATTAGTTGAGTAACAACAAAAATTCCTAGTGCAAAAATTCTTATCTATTTTAACATAAAAAGCTAAATTTTCTATGTTACATAACCCCTTTTCAGAAAGAAAAAATATCTACATCAAATTGTCTATTTAACATTACATTTTATTAAAGTATCATTTCTTTATTAATTTTTTACTACTCTTCCAAATAATCTCTCTTGTATATGAGTAAAGAAAGTATTAGAAAACAAATTTGCATTATAAACAGTAATCGTATATATTTTCATGGTTATTGTAAATAAAAATTTATTTTGCACAATAATACATAAGTTGATATGGATGATTTTTTTGGTTGGTTGTGCAAAATTTGGCTCTTATGCCATTTTATATGGACTAATATGAATGCTCTTAATGACCACCATAGAAAAAATTTCTAGAGTTATCACTGTATAGAATTAGTTGAAAATGAGACATTCTTTACTTGGGGGCATTACCGGTATGCTTCTCTCTAACTCTCTACCTACCTCACTCTCACCACACCACTAATCTTGCCATTCTGTCCAGATCTCCTTCTTGCCGGGTGGGGGGGGGGTTTTTTTTTTTTTTTTTTTTAAATAAAAAAAATAAAAGGTAGGAATTTTTTTAAGTTATTTTAATAGGTGGTGTAGTAACGTAAGAGATGCCATGTAAAGTGTATTGTAGAGTGATTTTTTAAAATAGATAAAGTAAGTTTTTGTTGTGTGAAAATAAATTTTTTTTAGAACAGTTGATGATACTTTTACAACTATTTGGTTGCTCTTTTTTTTTTTTGGATGGGACACTGCTCTTCTATTTATACAGCATAGCAGAATCAGTTCCAAGGAAAAGAAAAAGGCGCCAAAAAAATAACAAATTCTAACAAACTTATTATCCTCTAATGAAACAACAACACCTGTCAAAGCCTAATAACAGAGTCTGAGCTTAAGTCTGGCACGTGCACAGTCCATGTCTTCATTAAGTTATACGCGTCTTCATGGACAAGGAAAAGATGGCACAAATGGACAACCTGGTTTGTCAGGGAAAATAAAAATGGAAACTCAGTTCCAGATTATACAAAAGATTAATTAGATATTCATCAATCATAATCTCTGATTGATGATTAGGAAAATAACTAAGAATCATTTCCAAAAAAGAAAAAAGAAAAAAGAAAAAGAAAAAAAGTGACCAATCATGTTGATTTGTGAGCCCAAACAGAAGATTTGGTTTTGGAATCCCAAATAAATTATCACTTTGAAAACTTCCCAAACCGACTAGAAGAAAGAAAAAGGCCTAGATCCACACTATTATTCATAGACCTCAACAAGTTTTGGAGGAAAAAAAAAAAACAGAGCATGACTTGTACTAATACAATCAGAAAACCAAACAGTTCAAATTTTCATAACCCCTCAATAGAGGATTAAAAAGTACAACAGATCCACAAAACATATATTCTGCAAAATGGGAAAATTAATACATAAGTAAATTGCAAACCTCACACCACAGAAAAATTCAATTCAAGCTACGGTAATTCAAACAAACCAACATAAACAGAGCATGGACCACTGCACACTCTGTTTCAACTTTATGTATATTAAATGATGTGAAGCTTTGGAGGCTCAGACAATGTTGACGTTCAGAATATCAAAAAAGCAGTATTGATATTCTGTTTGACTTGATGGGAACAATCTTTTTGCTCTGAAGTTGCAGACTTTGAAACTTCTTGGATCTCTTAGATTGTAATTTAAAAAGGGTCTTCTCTTCCTTGTTGATCAAAGGCTTTCAGCTCCTCTCCAAGTCACTCACGTTTGGCCGCCTCCGCATCAAGAAGAGAGACGCCGGTCAGAACCAAGAACAACGCTAGTAGCAGCAAGACCACCCACAAGCACAAGTGCTCTCTTTCTAATCACCTCAGTTTTTCTCTCTTAAGAACGTTTCTCCATCTCCCTGTGAATCAGATTGGAATTTTTTTTAAACGTGCGTATCACGTGAATTGGGTAGACGTTAGTATTAAAGAGCCAAACAAACAGAAGTTGTGATTTGTCACATTTGTATAGTACAGGTCCTAAATCGGCTAAAATAAAAGTTCAATGGTGTAAGGGTTACAACCCCAAAATTTAAGAGGTATAGGAGCATTTTTTCCTATTTTAAATAAAATAGTAAAAAAAAAACATTTGATGTTAGGTATTTTGTAAAATGTGATAGTAAAAATAAATAAAAATAACTTTTTGAAATAATAAAAGCAAAATTTTTTAACTATGTATATCAATGTGTACTGTAAATTTGAGAACAAAAAATTATGAGAGAAAAGAAAACAGTGTTATATAAAAACTGTTCTGCACAATAATTTTAGGAACATAAAAACTGTATTGTGAAAACAATTTGTCGATCAAGTAAATAGCTTCACATGCTAGTGAACGATCGTCAATCATACAAAATAAACACACACACACACAGATTGGCATTTCTTGCAATTTGTCAAACAAGGTACGGTTTCACATGCTAGTGAGAGAGAGAGAGAGGAAAGCAATTTATGAAACAGGGAAAAAGCTTCACATTCCAGTGAATGACATTCAATCATGCAAGAAGAGAGAGAGAGAGATTCCCATTTCCTCACGTGAGCCGCCTGCATTCTTAGACTTCGTGACAAATTGTACCGATGAATAATCATCAATCATGCATTAAATAGGTGTGAACAAAGTAGATCAATTTTTCCACGCCCCAAGCAGCACTCCAAGAAAAGATGTGATCATGATAAAGTATGGAAATTAAAGACAAACTTTGATCTCTTTTCTTATGTGTTAAGATAGGCACAGGTGTGGCTAGAAGTCTAGGTGTTAAAAAGCAGATGAATTTTTCCATGCCCTACCAGGACTGAAAAAAGTAGTCTTTGAAAGAATTGTTACCACCCATTTATCAATTTTGCATCTGACTCTGAAGGAAAGTGAGAATCCTCGTCAGCAGTCAGCAATCACAATTGAGGAACCAAATACAATTGCCGACCGACCAAAACAGTCAGTGATATAAACCAAATTTAATTCTCTCAAAATAACAAAGCCAAATTTCATGTAATAATTAAATCACGTCCCCTGGGCGGCTGGGCGTGAGTGCTTCTATGCACTAGACGGAGCCACGGAGGCCTCAACCAATAATAAGATGCACTCTCACATCTAGAAGCTAATGAGTGATACACAGTTCCTTTTGGAATAAAATAAAGCATATGCGATCTTAAAAATGAACATGTAACACACTCCAAAAGTATCCAAAAATCAAATCAAATAATTTAGGTTCAGTTATAATAAACTCACATGTGATTTAATCTGTATTCTCTTCTCTTGGTTTGAAAAATGTCAAAATTCGCTCTATTTGTCTTCCGTTACCCACCTTCATTAATAACAAGGGTAAATTTGTATTTTTACTTTCATTTTACATCTCTCCTCTTCCCCCCCCCCCCAAAAAAAAAAAAAAAAAATTTTCAAATGCGAGGTTGCTCTTTTTGTCACCTCTAAGTTAAATTATTAGAGTAATTACAATAAGTCCACCTGTGGTTTGACTCGAATTCACATTGATTACCCGTAATTTGAAAAGTGTCACTTTGTCCACCTAAAACTCACATCTGTTAAAAATAGGATGAAATATGTATTTTTTTTTTCTCTCCTTTATATCTCTCTTCCCCCAAAACATTAAAAAAAAAAAAAAATTTGACAGATAAAACAAGATCAAAAAGTGCTATTGAGAAAAAAATTATGCAATGTCTTAGAACTTCAAGCTTGTATTTACCCTTGCCATCATTTGAATAAAACACATATGGCTAAATATACACAAAATAAAAGCACTTTCTCTGTTCTAAAATCCCTATTTCAAAACCTACAAGTTCTACACACTCTTTCTCTCTGTGTATCCATATAACAAGACCCACTCCCATGCTTTCAGTCCTGCTTTGTCAGTGACTCTTTCATTGCCTTTGTAAGTGAAATGTTTAAATCCAATCATTGCCTTTGGGTTTTGGGGTTGTATTTTGATAGATCAGTGGGTTTGTACTTTGATGGTGTGGGTGTGTTAGTGTCGGTGTCTATGCAAAATCAGGTTGTATGGGGATATTGATTGTTGAGTTTTTATGCAGATTACTGTGATGGGTTTGAAGCTTAATACGTTTGAATATTGGTTGTTGGTTTGAGGTCGAAGACAAAAAGGATGGGTTTATTTATTATTTTATGGGTTTTTGATTGCGTTGTACTCCAAAGCAAGACTGGGTTTTTGTTTTTGATACGGCAAGACTGAGTTTACTTTGCGTATTCAACTATGGAAGAAAGAAGAAAACTAAGAATGAATGCGAATAGTCCCAATCGATCTGCAACACCTCCATATTTTCTCACTTTCAAGTATACGCTTTCCCAAACCAAATCCCACCCACAGGAACTAGGATTGGTCTCGCTAAGAATAGTTGCTTTCATTTTCTAAACAATCTTTCTTATATCACTTTTTGATCTTGTTCTATCTTGTATTTTTTTTTTTTTTTTTTGGGGGGGGGGGGGAGGGGGGAGATGTAAAATGAAAGTAAAAATACAAATTTACCCTTGTTATTAATGAAGGTGGGTAACGGAAGACAAATAGAGCGAATTTTGACATTTTTCAAACCAAGAGAAGAGAATACAGATTAAATCACATGTGAGTTTATTATAACTGAACCTAAATTATTTGATTTGATTTTTGGATACTTTTGGAGTGTGTTACATGTTCATTTTTAAGATCGCATATGCNAAAAAAAAAAAAAAAAAAAAAAGGGAAAAGTTTTGCATCTGTTGGAGCTGACTCACTTTTGCAGGGCAAAAGTCCAAAACTAAACAAAGTGTCAACAAAGATCATAGATGTCAACATCCTAACGGATCAGTGCATACGTGTCGGCAATCCGCGCTCCATTTA
The DNA here is from genome assembly GCF_002906115.3 of Quercus suber. Taxonomy (NCBI): domain Eukaryota; kingdom Viridiplantae; phylum Streptophyta; class Magnoliopsida; order Fagales; family Fagaceae; genus Quercus; species Quercus suber. Next base: position 89,032 of record NW_027070319.1, read on the forward strand.
ACAAAGCTGACCTCCTTCAGATTCGCCTATTTAGATTGCTCAATGAATTTCTGTTATCACTCTTTCCTCAACCCTCACGTTAGAAATCACAACTATTTATTGTTTTTGCAGAAATAGTTGGAGTTGCACTCATCAGATCAAGCATTTTCCTTGCTAAATCTGGTGCCAGTCTACCTTTTAGAATCCATTCTTTAAATCTTTAGAAAACACATTTTATGTGCATCATATTTGCAGCTTAACATGTTTATATTTGGATATGTATCGTTTATGGATGCCAAATTTTCTGTCTTGCAGGTCTTTGGGTTTGTTTATCATCATTATAGCTGTGTTTCTTTGTTTTTGTGTTTTGTGTTTTGTTTATTTTATTTTATTTTATTTGTTTTATCTTGGTTATCTGTGTTGGGAGCGAGAGTTATATATTATCTTAAATGATATTTTATTTTATTTTATTTATTTTTCCTTTTTCTCAGCTCTAAATTACACTATTTGATTTTCTGAGTGTTTTTATGATTATAACCAAATATTCATTCTCATATACTTCATTTGATTTTTGGAGGTAATATATGTTACTGATTTAATTACAGCTTTTAATAATTTAAACAGCTGCAGCCTTTAGTAGTCTGTGTATCTGGTTGCTGATGGAGCATAATTAGAGTCTCCCATATGGTTTCTCTAAGCACCAGATTTAGCAAGGAAAATGCTTGATCTGATGAGTGCAACTCCAACTATTTCTGCAAAAACAATAAATAGTTGTGATTTCTAACGTGAGGGTTGAGGAAAGAGTGATAACAGAAATTCATTGAGCAATCTAAATAGGCGAATCTGAAGGAGGTCAGCTTTGTTAAATGGAGCGCGGATTGCCGACACGTATGCACTGATCCGTTAGGATGTTGACATCTATGATCTTTGTTGACACTTTGTTTAGTTTTGGACTTTTGCCCTGCAAAAGTGAGTCAGCTCCAACAGATGCAAAACTTTTCCCTTTTTTTTTTTTTTTTTTTTTTTGAAGTTGCTGCCGTAGTTCTCTTTATAGAGTTTAACTCCAAATTATTATTTTATTTAAAAAGAAAATACCCGGCTGAAAAAAATTCTCTCTCTTTCCTACCTTTCTCTTTTTTCTTCACTCCCTCTCTCGCTACTCATTAGAGAACAAATGGAAGCAACTCTTCTCTCGTAAGTAAAATTATTGCATACAATCTGAACAAAAGCACAAAGCAAAAAATGCAATAAAACTACAAAACACAATCTTTCTCATAAACTAATAAAATCAGAACCAAAAAAAAAAAAAAAAACCGATCAAACCCATTTCGACCTCATGTCGTTGGCAGTGGGGGAAGAGGACAAGCGGCGCTAAAGACGAAGATGACGCGATTCTTTCTCTCGCCCGGTGAAGCACAACGCCTATTTTCCTCTTGGAGATTGCCCCTCTCTCTCCCTGTCTGTGTTTGATGAGAAGAAATCAAATCCAGATGGTGAACCGTGTGGATGGTGTGTGGCCTTTTGATTTTTATTAGGTGTTTTGACGGGAGAAATAAACGTGGCCTTCAGCCTTCCAGGTTTTATTTTTTTATTTTTTTAATGGAAATTAATTAAAAGTTAATGAATAGGAATAATAATATCTTTAATTAAGATTAGATATAATTTTTTTTTTTAAAAGGGATAATGATAAGTTAATGGATATTAGTAATTAAAATTTAATGGATAATTTAAGAGACAATCTCTTAAATTAAAAGTAGACTATTAACAAATAAAACTCTTTAAAAATTTTGAAGATTAAAAATTTAATTGGGAAAAGTAAGATTAAAAAATGAAGATTAAGGATCCTTTTATTTTGCTAAAATTGAAAAACATTTTACTGAAAGTACTGTAAATGAAGGTATAAGTTAACTAGAATAGTACAATAGGACTCATAAATAGTACCAAAAAAATGTAGTGAGATTTATGAAGAGTAACAAAAATAAACTGAATAATAAAATAAGTTGTAAAAAATAATTCATGTCAAATGGACACTAACTATTAACAAATTGAAGATTAAAAAGTAATAAAGGAGAATTAAAGAAAGAATAAAGAAATCATATATATATATATATATATATATATGAGATAGAGAATATGTTGAAAATTGTATTTGAAAAAATAGGTAAATAAAACCTAAAATGAACTGTTCACCATTCAAATAGTATAAAAATTTAAAGAGATTGCTGGAGATACTCTTAAAATGTGGATTGTATATAAGAGCGTTGATGATTTTACCATCAACCCATTTTGCATTGATTGTAAATTACAAAAAGTAATCTATCTTCTGTTTAAAATCCATCAACGATAGGGGTGGTAATTCGTGTTCACGGGTCAAGTTCGTGTCATATCGAGCCATGACTATTCGGCTATATGGGTTGACTCAAACTTGACCTATTTAGTAAACGTGTTAGAAATCATAAACCCGAATATGACCTGATTATTAAACAGGTTGACTCAACTTAACACGTTTAACTCGTTTAATTAACAAGTCATGTAAATGTCAATACAAATGACCCGTTTAATTATCTATTTGATTAATAGGTCATACCAAACCTATATAATTTTTATTTTTTTTTATCAATTCCCATAAATCTAAAATTAAAGTACAATTACAACTATAAATATAGTAATAAACATATAAGAACAACTATAAATTAAGCAATAATATCAAAATAAGTAATAACTTTATAAGCTAAACAGATCAATGGATCAACTGAGTTCACATGTTGAATATGAACACAGCTTGTTTATAAAAGAAGTTAGCTGTATCAACCCAAGTACAACTCAAACCTGTTTAACCTCAACCCATGACATTTTTATAAACGGGGTTAGTCTTGTCAAGTTCGTGGGTCGTGTTAGATTTTTCCACCTCTAATCCACAATATAGTTGAGCATTCATATCCCTTTACTATTCTACTGTACATGATATTGACATGATTTTAATGTTTGTTTATTTTAATAATGTTTATTCATAATAAATCTAATTAATAACTTGGGTTAAAAACTTATTAATTCTATCAACCGGGGTCTAAATTTTCCAACAAGTGGTATCAGAGCAGGTACACTCTGATTGGATTAATTTCCTGAATGTGATCCTTGACCCCTCTTGTCATGAATCGTGGACAATCTCTTTTGATTCCTCATTTATTTGATGGTACTAACTATGCCTACTGGAAAGTTCGTATGAAAGTATTTTTGCAGACTCTTGATGAAAAAGTATGGGAAGCTATTGAAGCCGACTAGGTTAAGCCAAAGGAAGTGCCGATGGATTAGGATAAAGCAAAGATCAAAGCAGCAAATTTCAACAGTAGGACTTTGAATGCTCTGTTTAGTAGTGTGACCAATAAGGAATTCAAGAAAATATCATCCACAGAAATTGCCAATGAAGCATGGACCATTCTTGAGACGACCTATGAAGGTACCAAGGCAGTAAAGTCTGTGAAGTTTTAAAGACTCACTAGTAGTTTTGAAGAAATAAAGATGAAGGAGAATGAGACCTTTTATGAGTTCTATACTAAATTCAAGGATATTGTGAATTCTGCCTTCAACCTTGGAGAATTTATAACAGAATCCAAAATTGTTAGGAAAATCCTTAGATCCTTACCTAAAATATTCCATGCCAAGATGATTGTCATTAAAGAAGTAAAGGACATTGATCAAATTCCTTAGACTGAGCTTGTAAGAAACCTTCAAACCTATAAGATGAGATTAGGTAAAATGGGAAAATGTAGAAAGAGTAGGAACATGACTTTTAAGGGAATAGAGGAAGAGAGTGATGACTTTAAAGATGAAGATGAAGATGAGGATGAAGATGAGGACTTAACCTTCATAGCTAATAAGATTATCAAGCTTCTTCAATATAGGAAAAAGCCCCTAGGAAATCTAAATCCTCTAGGAAGGGCAAGAATGAGAAACCCCTCATCTAGTGGCATGTGCAAAGGTTTTAGTCATATGATGATAAAGTGCCTAAACTATCTTATGAAGGAAAAGACCAAGGATTCAAAAGGTAAAGTGTTGGTTGCTACCTTGAGTGATTCTGAGAGTGATCATTCTAATGAGTGTGAGGATGAATGTGGTCATTATATGGCTTTTGCTGTCACAATCGATAAGGTGATTGTGGAGAGTGCTAGTGACAATGAGGATTCTTTTGATGATGAAGTACTTAAGAAGTTAACCTTTCAAGAAGCCTATGATAAACTATGCATTGAATTTATAAAATCTAAAAAGACTTCTCATCTTTGTAGAAAAGAGTTTAATGAGGTAAAAACTGAAAAAGTTGAACTATTAGTCAAATTAGATGAGACTACAAAGTTAGTTAAGACTCTTGTTGTGGAGAACGCCTCATTGGAAGAGAAGGTTAAGAATCTCAATGTTGAGCTTAGTCAAGCTACAACTCAAATAGAGAGGATATCTAGTGCAAAGCTTGATAAGGTATTGAGTGCTCAAAAGCCTAGTTCTGATAAGACTATCTTAGGATATGTTGTTTCCTCCAACTCCTTCTCTTTCATGGCTTCTGGATTAAAGACTGTCTTTGTAACCCAATCTGAGAAAGGTGATAAAGGTATGAAATACAAAACTGATTTGGCTAATTCTAAATCTTTTGTTAGACCTTACTCTAGGAAGTCTGGTAGTTCAAAAACTACTCATGTTTGTCACCATTTTGGTATTTTTAGACACATTCTTCCTAATTGTTTCAAATTGTATCCTCACAAGTAAGTGTCCAAACGGTTACAGGTTCTCTCTCAAGGTTCAACACCTTTGTTTGGAGATTTATTAAAAGTTTTGAGCTTTTCAACTCAACTTCAAAAGAATTCTAATTCTTCTATGTCCTTTAGTAGACAAACTAGGACACGTGTCTTTTCATCTTCAAGGCCAAAAACTCGTGCTGTGTGGGTAAGAAAGGAGCCTAAGACTTAATTGTCTTTTCTATCTGTCCTTTACTTCAATTCTTTCTATTTAAAGTAGGACTATCTTTGCTTGATTTCGTATTTGCTTTTGGAATCATACTTTCATGCGTTTGCATCTTTCTTTCATGCTTTCATATTGTTTGTCTATTTTTGCTTGATTGTTTAGTCTTTATTTTGTTTGATTTTCAAAATAAAAAGAGAAAATTAGGAAAAAAAAAAAAAAACANAATGGTCACAAGACTGGTGTACAAGAAGCTAAAAGAAGCTCCTATAACAACAAAAGAGGTACACATTCCCCCTAACAAGATGAAACACAACTCCCCCTTACAAAGGCATGTATTTCTCCCCTTAACATGTAGAATCTTAAAAAGAAACCACATTTTCTTCCCCTTTTTGTCATGGTTGACAAAAGATACAAGAAGCTATAAAACTTCACTTGAGAAAAATAAAGATTATTAAGAGGGCACAAGAAATCTATATAAACGCATGAATGTAATGAAATAAGATGCTATGGATACAAGATAATAGAAAGATGCAAAACATGTGAAAAACAATGCATACAAGAGGGTATTGACAGATCAAGAAGCTCCGAGCTGTATTGAGTTGGCAGAGAGCACATAAAATTACCTTGATAGATCAAGATGTGTGTTGAGAATCTATCAGAAGCTACCTAGAAATCTCGATGGATCAAAACTTTGTCGAGAATGTATCGAGCAGACAGAAAGCACAGAAATTTGGCTCGATGATCAACCTAGCTATCAAGAAGCTATCGAGGTCAAACCTAGAAATCTCTATAGAAGGGACTTGTGTCGAGTTGCTGTCGAGAAGTTATTGAGCAACTATCGACAAGATAGAAGCAAGGTTTTACAAGAGAGGAAAAACACACACAATGAATGCAAATGATAGCATACTAAACAAGCAGCCAAGCAACATGTTAAGCACTCAAACACAGCTCAAATCTAGATGCAAAGCATACAAAGATCCAAAAACCACACAACACACACAAAACACATCTAACCAATTTTATATTTCAAAAACAAGTTAAGCAGTTTAGTAGCGTATATTAACACATATATTTCTTGTGATGGCCAAATCACGTTGTACCTGCACACGTATCAAAAGTAGCAAAGAGTATGCTTGTTTGTGTGAAACATAACAAGTGTGCACAAATTTCTCATGTTATGAAGATTTGAGAATGAGAAAACCAAATATACTCACACACAATCATAATGCTTAATAGGGACTATCACTTTCGAGGTAAATCCTATAACTCCCACTCTCCTAGAAATACGCTTATAAGATTTTGATTCTTTTTTGCTTTTATTTCCTTTGCATATATATATATATATATATATATTGAGCATAGCATGCATGGCATATAAGAAGAGAAGAAAATACCCAATTATGTAAGCTTAAAACATTACACTTTTCCATGCCAAAGCACACAGATGTGACACATGATTGTGAGTTTTGGTGTGAGATGATTATTTATGCATTTCTCTTAGGATTTTCTAGTCCTTCTCGTCAAAAGAGTGATATGAGTATGAGACATAAGTGATAACTTAATCTTATCACAAATAATGAGCCACAAATCTTCATTTGCACTTGTACACCAGTCTTGTGACCATTTATTCATACATTGTACTTTATATATATATATATATATATATATATATATGATAATGATGTATGTTTTCTTCATCTACCTCTACATGTGTTGTTTCTTTTCTCTCTTTATACACATGTTTTATATATGCAACTTTTATTTTTGTTTCACACATGATGCCTTAATGAGTCTTGTTTAAGTGTTTTAAAAAGACAGGTTGTGAAAGTCTATCGTGCCATGAACTCTCTTCTTACAAAGTTTTTCAAGAGTTTGTAGTAGGGTTAGATTCGTTTTGTAATCCAACAAATGGTTATAAGTCTAGTGATTTAAGATTTCTCTCATGATTCATTTGTTTGTTGTGGTTTTGTCACGGATTGCCAAAGGGGGAGATTGTTAGGGATATATTTTATGTAATTGGCTAATCCCTTGACAAAATACACTTTACTTGTAATTGGGTTGATCTAGGATGAGTTTAGTACTTCATAAAACATGTTCAAGCCAAGTATTAAAGTCATGAAGATTGGACCAAGAAACAAGTGAAGAAAAACTGTTCATTAAAGCTCGATAGATACCTCGATAGAAACAGTATCTATCGAGACTTAAGAACGAAGCTTAACAAAAGCTCAACAGAAATTGAATCAGCCGAGATCTATGAAATTAGAACTTTCAGATTTGATTTTCGGCTCATGCTGACATGTATGTGTAAGGTTTCTTTTCTCACAACCCTAAACATATATAAGGCTTATTTTAAAGGGCATTATGCATAGAGAACACATGCAAAAAGTGACATAGTATTTTATTCTCTCTGCAAGAAATTACTGCGTCTTTGCGTTTTAGGATTTTGTAATCAAGTGCTTCTTGATCTTCATTGTTGATGAAGTGAAGAACTTTGCAGCCAACAACATCTTCTTCAAGTTGCTGGAGTTAGTCACGAAGTAGGATCCGTGCAAAAGGGTGGCATTCATATATTGAAGAGTTCAGAGGTTCTGAAGAGATAGAAGGTTTCTACTGTAAGTTCACTTACGGGGATTGTAGAGTCTAGAGATAAAAATTTTGTACTAGATCTGAAATTTCTCTTTACTATAGTGAATTGCTTTGACAGGAAGGTTTACCCCTAGTTTTTTTTTACAGTGAAACTAGTTTGTTTCATTGGTTTTCTTGGGTCATCATATCTTGTCTTATTTAATATTTCGTTGTGCATGATATTGATGTTTTTTTGTTTTAACAAGATTTATTCATAATAAATCTAATTAATAACTTGGGTTTAGAACTTGTTAATTCTATCAACTAGGGTCTAAATTTCCCAACATTTATGTTTTTTTTTAGAGATATATTTCAAATGAGGGAGGAAGATTTAAACACTGGATATTTGAAACACTTAGAAGTGCCAAGCAAATTGACCTAAAGGTCATTGGTATTTTGGTGCAACATTTTTGATTTAACATAGATTTTGTTGTTACACAATAAATGTTTTGAAATACTTTAAGACATGCCAAAAGTCTTTAACTCACTAATCCCCCAATTATTGAATCATAAAAATTAAAAAAAAAAAAAATTGACACAATAATTCTAACACATGTACACATACATATACAAACATGTAAAATTTGAATGGTCAAAATATGTAAAATTAAAAACTCTGCATTAAAAGATTAAAAAAAAGAAGAAGCAAAGTATGTAAAATTCCTTTTACTATGTTATATGTCTTTATGACTAAGAGGTCTCAAATGGTCAAAATATAATTACCAAATACCCAGCAATCGAGTGATTTAGTTGATCAATAATACCATTTATGACCAAAGTTGGTCCCGATTAATATATATTAAATTGATTAATGAAACTTCCATAATATTGATGTGAATGAGAATCTTTAATTCCACCCGTAATATTCCATTTTTTATGCTGGTATGCATTTTCCTAGATAGGGAAAAAAATCAGTATATCACGTGCATTTTTCCCCATTGATTCTTTTAAAGGTGGAAAAAAGAAAGGTGTGGTAGATTGTGACTGTTAGAATAGAAAGTGGACCAGTCAGATTTGGACAAGATTATATTGATACTGGAGCAACCTTTTCGTTCTAACAAAGATTTGTTGATCTACACAAGTATTAATGTAGTAAGTGGTTAAGAAGAAGTTTGATGCATCTATTCTAATACTTATATATGTATATGCACACATAATTACACACTAGCTATGATTTTTAAGCAAATAATTTTTTTTGTTTTTATTTTTTTATAAAACAAAAATGAGGGGGTATTCGAATCCAACATTTGTCATGGAAGAGATTAGGCACTACCACTAAACTATAAGATTAATGACATGCAAATTATGATTTAGTGCAAAGTACCCAACAAGATCAATGACAAGCAAATTATGATTTAGTATAGAGTACTTAGACCGTCAAATGCTATTACTTTATATAAATACCTTTCTCATTTTTTTGTACCCAACCCTAGGCAAATTCACTTCAAGCCCGACAACAATGGGCACAAGACTCTCAATCCAAATAAACTTGTTCCCTTTACCCTTTTCTTTCTTTTTCTTCTTTCTTTTTCTTCTTTCTTTTTAAAATATATCTTCCAATGTCATGGGATGTCCCCCCACCCCTCAGGGAACTTTTTAATTAATAAGAATGTATTCGATCAAACAGAGAATAACAAGAAGTTTACACAATATAGAACAAGCTGAGTTTCTGAAAGAACCTCACATCTTTATTCTCTTATAACCTGTAACAATGTCATACACTAAAAAATATTTTTATTTGAGGCTTTAGATCTGTGAGAACAATTTCTGCCTTACTAGAGAGATCACAATAATAATGCTAATCGTTCCAATGGTAACACAGTAGCAAAGATTAGCGTGGTATCCAATAAAAATGGATGTTGGAAGTTGGAAGAGTAATACAACTGTTAACTAACTCTCATATTTATAAGAAGAAATAGTAATACTACTATTTAGAGTAAGCAGCACTCCCTCTAATAAGCTATTCTAATTTTAAGCATCTTGACACACGTTGCTAATGTTCATGTAATAAAAACAGTAATTTTGAAGATATAATATTTTTCAACTGGTAATTATTGATGTAACCAGTTATGATTAGAATAATATTATTTGCAATCAACTTTATTACTAATACTACTTTTATTATATACCATTACTACTTTTGTTATATAATAAGCCATATTAGGAGTTGTGAAATAAATCATAAAAAATGTTGTCCCTAGATTTATTGTGCGAGTGATGCTAAGGTTACAATGAATTTTGCTATATAATATTTACAAATTAATATGTTATTAATCATAATGAATATATATATATATATATAAACAAATCACTTTATTCATAGAACATTACAGACCACAATAGATCCACACAATATAGATTCTACAAAATGAAAAAAGAAAATGCAAACCTCATACCATGGACAATTCGAGCTACGCAATTCAAACAAACCAATAAAAGCAGAGCATGAAGCAGTGCACACTCTGTTTCAACTTATTTTTATTGGAAGCTCCGAGTTATGTAAAAGTAAAACCCACATCCACACAATATATATTCAACAAAATGAAAAAAAGAAAATGCAAACCTCATACCATGACAATTTGAGCTACGAGATACAAACAAATCAATAAAAATAGAGCTTGAAGCAGGGAACACTCTGTTTCAACTTATTTATATTGGAAGCTCCGTGTTATGTAAAAGTAAAACCCATGTAGTAGGTATTAACATGGCAGTGTTGTTTGTTAAAAACCTGGGAGGTGTGAGAAGGAGTGTGATGATGAGAATGACCAAGCCAAGAACTATTTGAGCAGTAAGTGTGACGACTGGATTAGGCTCGTTCTCACCCATTTGGATTAGTAGACTTGTAGTATCTGAGAGATAGTATCTGAGAGAGGAAGCTGAGTTAGCTGAGTTAGTATCTGAGAGACTGAGTTAGTATCTAAGAGGAGTTATGTGGAAAAGTTTCTTATTATAAGAAACTTATTATAAAAGTTTTGGGCGTAAAATAAGAGTTTTGGCATACTGATTGACAAGGAGGAGTTATGTGGAAAAGTTTCTTATAAAAGTTAAGAAACTTTTTATAAAAGTTTTGGCATACTGATTGACAAGGAGTTATGTGGAAAGTTTCTTATAAAAGTTTCTTATTATAAGAAACTTTTTTAAGAGTTTTGGCGTTGAATAAGAGTTTTGGCATACTGATTGACAAGGAGGAGTTATGTGGAAAAGTTTCTTATTATAAGAAACTTTTTATAAGAGTTTTGGCGTTGAATAAGAGTTCTGGCATACTGATTGACAAGGAGGAGTTATGTAGAAAAGTTTCTTATTATAAGAAACTTTTTATAAGAGTTTTGGCGTTGAATAAGAGTTTTAGCATACTGATTGACAAGGAGGAGTTATGTGGAAAAGTTTATTATCAAAGTTTATTATTATAAGAAACTTTTTGTAAGAGTTTTGGCGTTGAATAAGAGTTTTGGCATACTGATTGACAATGAGTTATGTGGAAAAGTTTCTTATTATAAGAAACTTTTTATAAGAGTTCTGGCATACTGATTGACAAGGAGGAGTTTTGTGGAAAAGTTTTTTATAAAAGTTCTTATAAAAGTTAAGAAACTTTTTATAAGAGTTGTTGATACGAATTTTGGTGTTGATAAACTTTTTATAAGAGTTATTGATAACAGTTTTGGCGTACCGATTGATAACACTACAGTTGTTGATAAGACATTTTATTTTGTTGACTTTGGTTAAGCAATTCATCTACTCATGTTCAGACTAAGCCATCTACTCGCGTTTATTACCAAATAAATATGTTAATGTCACAAGACTCACAGCCGTATATTAAGTTTAACCATTAATTCTAACTATTTCTATTCTATGTGGTACTTTGTCATTTAATTAACTAGGTAATTTACAATAATAATTCTGAACCATTTAGCTTGCTTCTAGTTTATCTCCCTCAACAACAAAAGAAAAAGCAAATAATTATAATTGGTTTAGCTCTCAAAATTATTCTTAATTTGTTTTTAAGAGACTTATGTTCAACAAGTTCTAAGAATTCACAATAAATTTATATATATATATATATATGGGGGGGGGGGAGAGCACGATCACCATTGAGAAGAGAGTCCGAAGTGGAGAAGAATGAGAAACAGAGGGGTTCTCGGCAAAGTGAGGTGGTGGAGGCTGGTAGCGGCGCCGCGGAAAACCCTACTGAGATGTTAGCTGAGAACGGGAAAATTAAGGCCGAGATTGTAGGAGAGGATAGTGGCATCAGCGGTGGAAAAGGCAAGAATAATGGGACTGGGGTAGCAGATAAGGAAAGAAGGGCTGTACGGGCGCAAATAGTGGCTATCTCAGATTCAAAAGTAGGGAATGATTGGATTCAAACAGCACAAGGAAGTCACGTGCAGGTTAATGAGGCTATGAGTGGACCGGGTGAGGAAAAAAAACAACCCAAATGGACCAGGTTAATCAGAATGGATTATGGGCATGTAGAGTTGTTAAAGAAAGGGGCAAAGTCCATTTTGGGGAAGAGAAGTTCACACACTGTGAATGAAGATGAGATGGAAGACAGCCAGGGTATTGAAACTAAGAAAGGGAAGGTTGATGATGACTCTACAATTATTGAAGCGGCGAGGGTGTTGCAACACCCTTGTCGAGAACAATGAGGCTTTTAAGCTGGAACTGCCAAGGGCTTAGGAACCTTTGGACAGTTCAAAGCCTTCACAAGCTAGTAAGGGAACAAGTTCCCGAGATGTGTTTCTTAATGGAGACACGATTGGATAGGGATGGTTTTGAGAAGCATGGTGGTGATTTACCTTTTAAAAATAAGTTGATAGTTAAAAAACCAAGAGGGGGTGGAGGTTTGGCGTTACTATGGAGGAATGATGTAAATTTAGATGTTATAAATTTTATGGATAATCATATTCTAGCAAAAGTGGTGGAGGATGATGGTTTTGTGTGGTTTCTCACGGGATTTTACGGTTGGCCAGAAGCAAGTGAGAAGAAAAAGTCATGGGCTCTTTTATCCCATCTAAGATCTTTTGTGAATGGTCCTTGGTGTTGCATTGGGGATTTCAACGCCATTCTCCATTCTTCTGAAAAACAGAGCATGCATTCACCTCCTTATAGCCAAATGGATGGATTTCAAACAGTATTGGAAGTATGCCACTTGACAGATTTGGGGTTTCATGGAAACAAATTTACGTGGACTAACAGAAGACCAAGTGAAGCACATACAAAGCAGAGATTGGATAGGGTTGTGGCAAATAGAGATTGGGTAGAGAGGTTCCCAGTTAGCTCAGTTACCCATTTGTTTAGCCATGCATCTAATCATTTGCCAATTTTATTGAAGACAATTAAAGATAGATCGAAACGAGGTAGGGGTGCTGGGAGTTTTAAGTTTGAGGAAAGTTGGCTTTTGTGGGATGATTGTGGGGAGGTAGTGGCTAAGGCATGGACAAAAAGGGGCGTAGGTAGTTCTAGTTTGGAGTCCACAATGGAGAAAATTCGAATAAGTGGAGCTGAGCTGCATGCTTGGGGTTCTTCCAAAACCAAGCCAGAAACTGAGGAAATAAAAAGATTGCAAAAAAGTCTGGAGGAGTTGAATGAGAGGGAGATGACTGAAGAGATTAAGGAGGAATTCTTGGTGAAGAGTAGAAAATTGGATGCTCTGTTGAGGCAACAAGAAATTTTTTGGAGGCAAAGGTCCCATATTTCTTGGTTAAATCGTGGAGACAGGAATACAAATTTTTTTCACAACAAAACCTCTCAAAGAAGACAAAGGAACTATATCCAGGGGATCAAAACTAACAATGGAGACTGGGTTGAAGAAATTGAGGATGTAGTAGAGGTGGCTTCAGATTATTTTCAGGATATTTTTAAAGCAGGCACTTGTAACAGAATGGAGGAATGTCTCGATGCAGTTCCTCACAAGATGACCGATGAGATGCTAGAAGTGCTATCCAGGCCATATAACAGAGAAGAAGTTAAAGCTGCGTTGTTCCAAATGGGACCAACAAAGGCTCCTGGACCTGACGGTATGAATGCACTTTTTTATCAAAAATTTTGGCATATTGTTGGTAGTGATGCGACGGATGCGGTGCTAGAATTTTTACATTATGGTAATATGGTGTTTGAAATGAATTATACGCATATTGTTCTAATTCCAAAGGTTAAAATACCGGATAAAATGTCAGATTTCAGACCTATTAGCCTTTGTAATGTGATTTACAAAATCATATCTAAGGTTATGGCAAATAGGTTAAAACTGATTCTACCTCAGTTGATCTCCCCAACTCAAAGTGCCTTTGTGCCAGGTTGTCTAATTACTGATAATGTGCTGGTTGCATATGAGATTTTACATGCTATGCATCTAAAAAAGAAGGGTAAAAAAGGGACGTTGGCATTAAAATTGAATGTTAGTAAAGCCTATGACCGTGTGGAATGGTCCTTCCTGTCTGGGATGATGATAAAAATGGGGTTTTCGGCAGTTTGGGTGGATAGATTCATGTGCTGTGTTTCTACACCTTCCTTTTCAGTCAAGATCAATGGTAAAGCATATGGTAATATTACCCCATCTAGGGGTCTTCGTCAAGAAGATCCATTATCACCTTATTTGTTTTTATTATGTGCAGAGGGCTTCACATCTCTATTGGCAAAAGCAGAGACAGGTGGAAAGCTAAATGGGGTGGCTATTTGTAGGACTGCACCTAAAATTACTAATCTTCTTTTTGCAGATGATTCATTAATTTTTTTCCAAGCTAATGAGTATGAAGTGCAAGTTGTCTCTGATACTCTTCACTTGTATGCTAATGCTTCTGGACAATGCATTAATTTTGAAAAGTCTTCTGTTTACTTCAGTAGCAATGTTTCAATTGAGAAAAAGGTGTGGATTATTGACAAACTGAAGGTGCAGGAGGTAGAGAGGTTTGACTCTTACCTGGGGTTGCCTACTTTGATTGGGAGGAAAAAATATGATATCTTCTCTTTTCTAAAAGAGAGGGTATGGAAAAAGATTCAAGGTTGGAAAGGGAGGTTGTTATCTAGAGCGGGGAAGGAAGTACTAATAAAAGTTGTGGCTCAATCTATCCCCACTTATACCATGGGGGTTTTCCAAATTCCGGGGAAACTATATGATGAATTGGATGCGATGTGTGCAAGGTTTTGGTGGGGCCAAGTGGGAGAAGAACGGAAAATACATTGGAAGAGTTGGAATTACTTAACTCAATCAAAGACAATGGGAGGTATGGGTTTCCGGGACTTGAGATCCTTCAACTTAGCAATGCTAGCTAAACAAGGATGGCAGATGCTCTAAGACCATGGATCGCTGCTGTATGGTTGTTTCAAGGCTAAATATTTCCCTCGGTGCAGCTTTCTGGAAGCGGTTGACTGTCCAAACAGCTCCTATGTATGGAAAAGCTTGTTGGCGGCTCAACCAATTCTGAAGAAAGGGTGCGGCTGGAGGGTAGGTAATGGTGCCTCCATTCGGATGTTGCAGGATTGCTGGCTGCCTTCTCAGCCAACACATAAAGTGCTTATTCAGCCAACTGAAGCGGAATGGGAGTGGAGGGTATCGGATTTAATTGACTGGCAGGAACACAAGTGGGACAGGGACAGAATTGAGGCAAGTTTCCACAAGTTTGATGCGGAGGCCATTCTAAAAATCCCGTTGAGTAGGAGATTGGTGCAAGATTTGATCGTATGGATCCATACAAAAAACGGTAAATATTCAGTGAAGTCGGGCTATTATATGGCTAAGCAGATGAAGTTAGATGACTGCAATGATGGGGAGTGTTCATCACAGAGAGTGCCAAACCCAATTTGGACTAAGATATGGAAAGCCAATATTCCAAACAAAATTAAAGTGTTCGCATGGAGGGCTGGTCAGAATGCATTGCCAACATTGGATAATCTGTTTCGTAGGCGAGTAATTGAGAATGCAACTTGTATTTTTTGTCAGAAAGATGAGGAGACCGTATTACATGCTTTGTGGGGTTGCGGGGTTGCTCAAGATGTCTGGGCCGGGAGTGCTGTTTGTTTCCAAAAATGTGGGACGGTGTTTCATGATTTCAGGCAACTGGTAGAGGAGTTAATGGCGAAGAACACAGCAGATGAATTTGATCTTTTCTGGGTTACATGCTGGCAGATCTGGCAACAAAGAAATGTAGTATCACGGGGTGGTGTCCTTCATCATCCTTCTTGGTTAAACCAGCGTGCAATGGACTATCTTAAAGAGTATTGTGATGCCATGGACCATTTTGTAGTGACTGGTCCAATCCGGGTGAAGTTACTCAGGCATGGCAGCCTCCACCGTGCTTACAATACAAAATGAACTTTGATGGGGCGGTGTTTGATGGTGGCGATGGTTCGGGTTATGGAGCCGTTATTCGGAATGAAAAAGGAGAAGTTATGGTGGCTATTTCGGCAAGGGGAGGGGCTGTTAGTGACAGTGAAGAGGTGGAGGCATTAGCATGTCGTAAGGCTCTGGAGGTTGCAGTAGATACTGGATTCACGGACCTGATCATTGAGGGAGATAACGTTGCTGTGATGAAGACTGTCGGTCAGGTTCAGCAGAAGTCTTTTTCTCGGCTTGGTCTGATCTATGAGGATATTTGGTGTCTGTTGGCTGGTTTTAATTCAGTAAGGGTGAGTTGTGTGAGACGTAGTGCAAATAATGTGGCTCATGTATTGGCCAAGTATGCTAGATTAGTAGAGAATGAGCTTGTATGGATGGAGGAAGATCCTCCTCCAGCTGTTGAAGCTTTGTATCTGGATTCTAATTTGAGTTGATATATGATATTGAGACCCCTTTCAAAAAAAAAAAAAAAAATTACTTTATTCATAGAACATTACAGACCACAATAGATCCACACAATATAGATTCTACAAAATGAAAAAAGAAAATGCAAACCTCATACCGTGGACAATTCGAGCTACGCAATTCAAACAAACCAATAAAAGCAGAGCATGAAGCAGTGCACACTCTGTTTCAACTTATTTTTATTGGAAGCTCCGAGTTATGTAAAAGTAAAACCCACATCCACACAATATATATTCTACAAAATGAAAAAAAGAAAATGCAAACCTCATACCATGACAATTTGAGCTACGAGATACAAACAAATCAATAAAAATAGAGCTTGAAGCAGGGAACACTCTGTTTCAACTTATTTATATTGGAAGCTCCGTGTTATGTAAAAGTAAAACCCATGTAGTAGGTATTAACATGGCAGTGTTGTTTGTTAAAAACCTGGGAGGTGTGAGAAGGAGTGTGATGATGAGAATGACCAGGCCAAGAACTATTTGAGCAGTAAGTGTGACGACTGGATTAGGCTCGTTCTCACCCATTTGGATTAGTAGACTTGTAGTATCTGAGAGAGGAAGCTGAGTTAGCTGAGTTAGTATCTGAGAGACTGAGTTAGTATCTAAGAGGAGTTATGTGGAAAAGTTTCTTATTATAAGAAACTTATTATAAAAGTTTTGGGCGTAAAATAAGAGTTTTGGCATACTGATTGACAAGGAGGAGTTATGTGGAAAAGTTTCTTATTATAAGAGACTTTTTATAAGAGTTTTGGCGTTGAATAAGAGTTCTGGCATACTGATTGACAAGGAGGAGTTATGTGGAAAAGTTTCTTATTATAAGAAACTTTTTATAAGAGTTTTGGCGTTGAATAAGAGTTCTCGCATACTGACTGACAAGGAGGAGTTATGTGGAAAAGTTTATTATCAAAGTTTATTATTATAAGAAACTTTTTATAAGAGTTTTGGCGTTGAATAAGAGTTTTGGCATACTGATTGACAAGGAGTTATGTGGACAAGTTTCTTATTATAAGAAACTTTTTATAAGAGTTTTGGCATTGAATAAGAGTTCTGGCATACTGATTGACAAGGAGGAGTTTTGTGGAAAAGTTTTTTATAAAAGTTAATAAACTTTTTATAAGAGTTGTTGATACGAATTTTGGCGTTGATAAACTTTTTATAAGAGTTATTGATAACAGTTTTGGCGTACCGATTGATAACACTATAGTTGTTGATAAGACATTTTATTTTGTTGACTTTGGTTAAGCAATTCATCTACTCGTGTTCAGACTAAGCCATCTACTCGCGTTTATTACCAAATAAATATGTTAATGTCACAAGACTCACAACCGTATATTAAGTTTAACCATTCATTCTAACTATTTCTATTCTATGTGGTACTTTGTCATTTAATTAACTAGGTAATTTACAATAATAATTTTGAACCATTTAGCTTGCTTCTAGTTTATCTCCCTCAACAACAAAAGAAAAAGCAAATAATTATAATTGGTTTAGCTCTCAAAATTATTCTTAATTTGTTTTTAAGAGACTTATGTTCAACAAGTTCTAAGAATTCACAATAAATTTATATATATATATATATACATATTAGTATACAACTCAATTAATACTATATTAAAATATTAACTTTTATCATTTTCTCTTAAAAAAATTACGTGAAGTTCGTTTGACTGTAAGAACAAAAGGATGTCTCTATCTTATTATTAACAGTTAGAAGATTTAATTAATCAACGATACGATTTTATGACCCTAACTTCACCTCCACCTATATTGGTCTTGGGCCATGCGTAAATGTTATATTGAACTGATCCCTCAAACTTCATATTAATTTTGTTGTAACAAAATTTTGTTGTGTTACTTACACTAGTATTTAACGATGATAAAATCTTTTAAGAACACCTTGTTGAGGGACTATTTTTATGTCCATATAACTAGGAAGGGAAGGACGTCTCAAATGCATTATCAAACAACAAATAGTTAGAAGATTTAGTTGATCTACGGTACGATTTATGAGCCAAACTTAGTTGTCTATATATTGGTCTGGTCATGTGCCATGCTTAAATTGTATCTTGAATAAATACAAGTAATTTCATAGTATTTATGTATATATTTAATTTAAATAAGAGATGAAGATTTGAACACTAGATGTTTGAAACACTCAAAAGTGCTAGGCCAATTGACCTAAAGGTCATTGGTAATTTAGTGCAACCTTTTCATTTCAACATAGATTTTGTTGTTACACAATAAAAAGTATTGAAATACTTTAAAACATGCCAAATGTCTTTAGCTCAATTGTTACTTCTAGATGTTGAAATCCCCTTGCTTGTAATTATTGAATCATCCAAAAAAATAATAATTTTTGACAAAATAATTCTAACACATATACACATATGTACAAATATATAATTACATACATTTTTATATAAAGATAGACCAAAATCCAGGCACATACCTCTGGTGAGGTTTATGCCAACCCTTTAGAAAGCATGTTATCTTGCCTATGAGTTAAACATTTGAGACAATTTCTTAGGTTCTATACATTATGTTTCTCCTTTGAATTCAAAAAATTGATTACATTAAATGTAATTTTTAAGGGAAAGTAACATAATTTGTATTGTATTGGTCATGCAATAATTTGTTTAATTTTAATTAAGAAACCTAAAGTAAAACAAATAAAAAATTATACCTAAGTTTGTCGTTATATATAAACAGATTCTAGAAAAAACACATAGTTACTAGTTAAAATACACAATTAAATCAATATTGCATTAAAAATTATTAATTTTGATCATTTTCTAAATATAATCCTTGTTGGCTTACGTGAAAAGATTTAAAAGTAGTCAAGCCCATCCTGTTGAGTGCAGTCCTTAGCCAAGAGTCTTGCTTTATATCTTTCTACAAACCCATTAGACCTATACTTTATATTATAGACCCACTAAGAACACTAGCATCAAGTTAGCTTAACACACCAAACACCAAAAACTTCACACATCAAATGTTCAAAATGCTAAAAAATTTAGCATTGATGAACAGTACAATTCAATTAGTTGAACTATACGGCAAAAATGGTAAATTTTTCTTATTTTTTTATTCTCTTTTTCTCTCTCCTCTAACACATGTCTATCTCTCTCTCTTTCCCTAGTATGCAGGGCCAGCTTAACAACTTTTGGGGCCTAAGGTGAAAACTTTAAGTGGGGCATTTTCTTATATGTAAATATTAACTAAATAAAATTTATTTTCATTATTATCTTTTTGTTGTATAATTTCATTATCTTCTAATCATTTTTTATGAATTTTTTGTTCATTTGTTATATTTTTATCCTAATTTTCTATTGTGTTTTGTTTAATACTAGTAACAAATTTATCCATAGATCATTTTTGTGATTCAATTTATTTTTCAAGTTTTCTCTTTATTTTTAAAGTTTTTTATACCAACTTTTTAATAGATATTTATAATTAAGAAATACTTCTAAATAAATAAAGCACTATTTATAATTAAAAAATTACAATTTAACCAAAATAAAATTTAAAGAATAGAGAACAATAGAAACTTATATATCAAAAATAAGATTGCAACTTTACTAAATGATATGATCACTTTATACTCTAAATCTGCACAAAAACATGTATATACCAGATAACTTAATAAATTAGTACTAACATAAAGTAAATTATGCTGAAAGAATAACTAATAAAAATAGTCCTAAACAATCCAGATTAAATAAATTATTGGAAATTAAAATAATAATAAAAAGTTAACAAAACCCGTGATAATGCTATAATGGTAGTAGTCTGGTGTTAGTAAAATAAAAGGTTTTGACCAAGTGTGTAAACGCGTGTTAGTGGGCTTTTTAAATTTAATTATGTCGCTTCACCTTTTTTTTTTTTTTTTTTTTTTAATTTTTATGGTTAGCCACGCATATATATATATATATATATTGAGAGAGTTTCAACTTATGGCATCTGCTCCTGATGATAAATTCCTGATGATAGCTCTTTATCATCAAACCAAGACATCAATCAGTTTTTAATGTAGGCGGGAATTGAACCTCAGATCCCTTATACAACTATCAAATATTTTACTAGTTGAATTAACTGAAACTCACAGATATATTAAAAACTAAAGAACCACAAGTTTGTCACAAACATGCCCGGCTTTGTACTAGCCAGTAGCTCTGCCACCATGGGTAGTGGGTTACACACAAATAGGTAGTCTGATTGAAGATCAGGCCCCATCCTTGCTATCTTATTGGCACGCCTATTAGCTTCCCTATAAATATGTGCCATAGTGCAGTAGGGAAGGTCTTCATCAAGTTCTTACAATCAATTAATAGCGGTTCTAGAATAAGATTATCAGCAGATGAATTAGAGAGTAAATATATAAGAAATTCAGCATCCATTTCAACACAGATATTCTCTATATTAAGTTTCTTAGCTAGGTTCAGCCTATCCCTTAGAGCCCACAATTCAGCCATACTACTCTTCACCTTCATTTTCTGTGTTTTGTGAGTATTAGAAGGGCCTTTTAAATACACAATGCATTTTTTTGGCTAACAAAATGGGCCATATTATTATTAATTTTTTCCTGATCGAGTATAGGCCTAAAGAAGCCTTAATTAAGATGTACACATAAATATATTATATTATAGAATCAAGAGCAGCTCCATGTTATGGTCAAGGTGTTCAAATGAACACTTTGACCTTGGAAAAATATTATATAATATTCATATATATATATATATATATATATATTTTGTCTACCACAAATAAAAATGAACACCCTAAAATGTAGTTACAAAGACTAATAAGGATAAACACAGTTACAAAAATCAATAAGTTGAGTAACAACAAAAATTCCTAGTGCAAAAATTCTTATCTATTTTAGTATAAAAAGCTAACTTTTCTATATTACATAACCCCTTTTCATATATATATATATATATAAAATTACATCAAATTATCTGTTTGACACTACATTTTATTAAAGTATCATTTCTTTATTAATTTTTTTACTACTCTCCCAAATAATTTCTCTTTGTATATGAATAAAGAAAGTATCAGAAAAAAAAATGCATACAAATGGTAATCGTATATATTTACACAGTCACTATAAGTACAAATGCATTTTGCAAAATAATACATAAGTTGATGTGGATGATTTTTTGCGGATGGGTGGGACAATTTTGGGTTGGATTGCTCCAGGTTTGGGTAGGTTCCAATAAATTTTGGGTGAGTTTTTGTGGTAGTTGGCTAGTTGCTGCTTGTAGAAGAGGTGGTGGTGGTGGTGCTTTTTTTTTTAGAAGTTATTTTAGTAGGTAGTGTGGTAAAGTAAGAGATGTGATGTAAAATGTATTGTAGATAAATAAATAAATTTGGCATTTGGAATTTGGCTGGCTGCGGTTCTTTATCTATTTATCTATTGTAGATAAATAGAGTACTTTTCAAAGTAAGAGATGTGATGTTAAAATAAATAAATTAATTTTTTGTTGTGTGAAAATAAATTTTTTTTAGCACAGTTGATGATAATCTTACAACTAATTGGTTGTTTCCTAGAAGGTAAACGCTGGTGCCTTAATTAAACTTATGGCGCATTTTTTTTTTTTAATCTAAAATTTTAGCAATGCTTTGCATTTTGGTCTTTCTTATTCCTTATGCTTTATCAAGTTGCAAGTGATTGGAAATTTCATGTGACACACCGCCATTTGGAAATTTTAATGTAAGACAAGGCATCTTGGACTTGAGAGAAAACAGAATATCCTTTGGAACTTATCCCCAAAAAAAAAAAAATATCCTTTGGAAATTTTAAGTCTGGCACGTGCACAGTCCATGTCTTCATTAATCTGAATGGTGCTGTTTTCCTTTAATTCAATTTTTATTCCTTTAGTCAAAACGATGTCGCGTGAACTCTGCTCCTTGCAATTCTGCTTCTTGGCCTGAGCTTTAACAGCTACACTCACACTTCATAGTTCTTACTTCTTACTCCTCACTTTCATGAACTTTGTATGTCCACTGACCCAAATTTGGCATGTGGAAAGTACTCTGTCCTGTTGTACTACAGAACAAGCAGAAAACTGTAAACCTCGTAGCACAGACAGTTTGAGGTTCTATAAATAACAAGAGGAAATTAATTCTATAAATAATGAAACCAAAAAATATTTTTCGAAAATGAACATATTTTTTAATAATATCAGAATTATTTTTTAGAAAATCCAAAAATAGATGTGGGATCTAAAATTTTAAATTTGACTTCTATTCTACTCTTGACCTCCTGTTTTATTGTTCACTGCTGTGGGGGATAAGGGGGTCAGGCCCAAGTTAATGGGCCGAATACCCACGAGAGGACTGTTTCACATCCAAAGAGAAGGATGCGGAGAATGCAAGGCTCAGAGTGGAGTGGAATCCTCTTGGCAGAGAATCATCGCTGTCCGAGGAGGATATCTCCAGTCCGAGGAGGACATCACCTGTCCGAGGAAGATGTTTTACTTTGATATGATATCGGAGACTAATTGAGTAGGGAAAAAGCCTGATTGACTGTCCGAGGACTCCACCTGATCAAGATAAGCTCAAAGCATATTCAGGAACGATAAGGATGAGGAAATATCTGAGGGAAAGACTGCTGCCACCGTATTCAATGCATTGCAACAGCTTTTCTGGCCGCATTTATGTGGAGAAGACCTCTGAACAGTGCCTCCTAACCTACCACCACTCACACAGAGATGAAAAGAAGCTGCCTGACGTGACAGGTACTTGAGCAAATTCATGGATGGAGAGCACGTGGACGATGGAGATGAGGGTGAGAGTGACTATATAATAGAGGAAGAGGGTTTCAAACAGAGGAGGAATGTATGGAAACTGATCAACAAACAGTAAAAAGAGTGATAATCCATTGTTATTAGTCCCTTGCTAATTCTAGTTCTTTGACCCATACTCTACAAATTAATTGTCTTTGGGCTTACGTAAAGATTTTGAACCCCACAACTGCATTTCTTTCCTATTTTATACGATAAGTTGTACTCCACAAAACACTAAGTTAGCATTTTCTTACCTCTTAAGTAAGTCTAATAACACAAGACAAGATGGCCACGTTAAATTTTAAAGACACAAATTTAACATACATCCATAACTTGATATTCTTTCCACAATATTAAAGCATTTTCATCAAAGGTGTTAAAAATGCTCTTACTATGTTATTTTATTTAAATGCTCTTACTATATTATTCTATTTAATCGAATTGCCTAACTTGTATTACTAAATTAATGCTTTTGCTACCGTTAGCGATGGAAGACCCCATTAATGGGCGATTAACTTTATTTTAATGGTTTTTTTTTTTTTAATATTCTTTGGGCATGCTTAGAAAGAACTGTAGGTTTCAGTTAACTTAACTGGTAAAGTTTCTGATACTTGAATAAGAAACCTAAGGTTTAATCCTTGCTTACATAAAAAAACTGGTTGGTGTCTTGTTTTGATGATAAAAAAAACTATTATTAAGAGCGGACGCCATAAGTTAAAACTCTTTTGAAAAAAAAAATTCCTTTTGAAAAAAAAATTCCAAAGATCAATCATATATAGTAGGATCATTTTTAATATTTGGAAAAATGATCAAATATGTTCCACAATTGTATAATTTTTTTCAAAATGAGAATTTATTGGTTCTTGTGTACTTGTCATAGTTCATAAGAATTAGAACCTTTTTTTTTTTTTTTTGGAGAAACCTACCATGAGAAACTTCAATTGAAATTTATGAAGAAAACCTAATTCTATAGTAATCTCCTCGCCATAAATCAAACTTCATGCCACCCCAAAATGAACTGTCCCACTGCCATCAAACTACACCAATGCATTTGATGTCCACATTCTTTAAATCCTATTTATTTATTTTAAAATAAGTGAACCAAATTGGTGATATTAAATGTTTGTTTAAATGTTGTTAGTGTAGTAAAATTCAATCTATTTATTTCAAAATTCATATAGTAAATTTACTGCTTTTAATTTCTTTTTAAAAGTAGTTTCAACTTTCAACTTCATAAATACTTTTGGAGCAATCCGTTTTAAAAATTACAATAAATCAGTAATCACAATGTGCCAATAAAAAGGGGGGGATGGATATATCTAAACCCAACCTATTCAGGGTAAATATAAGGTTACTTTTGGTTGGAGGTGAAATAGGAAAGATAGAAAAGAAAAGAAAGAAAATAGGATTTTTGGATTGTTTGGTAAGAAGAAAAAAGTGGAAGTTTTTTTTGGTGGGGCCTAGTTATTTTCTTCCTTGCCTGCCAAAATTTGATAACAAGCGTGAAAGCTTGATGCAATTGGTGTTGCTAAATTACCCCCATTAATGTCGAGTTTAGCTTACCTCTACTACTTTTTTAACTAGACATATCTTTGGTTTTAAATATATAATAACAAGTGGTAATGAGTTTTAATCTTCACATTTTATTTTGTTAGTGAGTAATGTAATAGTTTCTCATTAAAATAAAATAAAAAATTTTAGTTAAAAAAATATTAGAAGTAAACCAAACTCATTAATATCTCTCACTTACCCCTCATTTCTTCTCTCTTTTGCAACTTGTCCGCACTCTGCAATTTGGACAGGCACCGAGGCACGCGAGTATGTCTCTCACCCTTTTTTTATTTTTTGGGTTTGTTCTTTTCTTGTCAATGTATTTTTGCTTTTTAAAAAAAAAAAAAATTGGTTCATTTCCTCTCAACGTATTTTTTCTTTTTCTTTTGTATTTGTTTTGTTTTGTTTTTTTGTTTTTTTTTTTTTTGTTCTTTTCCTCACAACGTGCTTTCTATTAGTGGGTTTTAGTTTTGGTCTTTTTTTTATTACTTAAAAATTAACTGTGGCCTTTTTTTTTTTCTTTGGCACGCGAGTATGTCTCTCACCCTTCTTTTTTTTTTTTTTTGGGTTTGTTCTTTTCTTGTCAATGTATTTTTGCTTTAAAAAAAAAAAAAATTGGTTCATTTCCTCTCAACGTATTTTTTTCTTTTTCTTTTGTATTTGTTTTGTTTTATTTGTTTTATTTTTGTTTTTGTTTTTTTCTGTTTTTGTTCTTTTCCTCACAACGTGCTTTCTATTAGTGGGTTTTAGTTTTGGTCTTTTTTTATTACTTAAAAATTAACTGTGGCTTTTTTTTTTTCTTTTCTTAGTTTTTTTTTTCCCTCTCCCTCTCTCTTTATCCCGAGAGAAATTAAAACGTAGAAGCAAACATGCATTTCATTCTCTTTCTCTCTTTATACCGTGAGAAAATGACAACACATGCCCAAAATTTTGTGTTTTTTAAAAAATAAATTATCAATAAATAACGAAAAATATCCAAAATACACGCTCATGTGCGCACATATACAAATGATAAAAGCTGATGGAGTTCCATAAAAGTACTCTTGGATTATTACAGTAAACTGTAAAGTTTGCGTTCAGATCCTCGTTCACACAACTTTGTTGGGTTAAATCATCCTTCCTTATTACACTTATGCTCGTGCACTTATGCTCATTGTTCACTATTACTTTGTCATTATCAATGTGTTAGTTTAACAACGATATATTAACTATTTACTATTTCTATTACTATCCTATATGGGACTTTTTTTTTAAATATATATAGAAATTTTATGTTGGAATTAATCATTTAAATAACTAAATTGATATGATAGAATTTAAAATAATGGGAATTATCTATTTGGTTCATGATAATTAGTATTATTTATTATCATATTAGGATTCAAATCTAGGATTACATAAGAATACATATACACATTTTTTAAAATAATCAATATATTTATTACATATCATGCCTTATATTTTAAACCAATTTAGGGGTGTGTTCTACTCCTCTAAATTGATATTTGTGAATCATTTAGCTTGCTTTTAGTTTATCTTCCTCCACAACAACATTATATGCAAATAATTATAATTGATCTATTTCTCAAAATTAGTCATGATGTGTTTTTAAGAGATTTATATACAACAAATTATTCATTCAAAATATATATATATATATATATACACATAAAATTCTAAGATTCACACTAAATTAAATAAGCTTCTACCAACAGTATACAACTCAGTTAATACTTAATACTATGGAAAATTGCTAGTTTTTATCATTTTCTCTAAAAGCAAATGCGAATAGTTTGACTATATTTGATGTCCATATCATATGACTAGAAAGAGGAGGATGACTTAACCACGAAGTATGAACCCATTTGATGTTTCTCAAAAAATGAAAAAAATATAGAAAAGCTACCTACTAACCATACCAACCTGAGACGCCAACCAAGGAAAAAATTTTTTCTTTAAAAAATAAAAAAATAATGTTATTTAGGTCATTTTCCATTTTGTATATGAGGGTAGTACATATCAATTTGTGATTTGTTCAACCATTATTTAAGAGAGAGAGAGACGGAAAAAAGTGGAATAAGCATAAGCTAAGCCAAGTCCTTTTCCTCATAAAAGGCTAGCGGTTTCCAGCCTCTCCTATGTTGACTCCCCTTGAATTTCTGTAAATGTGTGGCTGCCATGTGGCTTTTTCTCTTCTCCCTGATTTTAGGAGAGAAATTGAGGAGGAAATAGCTAGACGAGAAAATGCCATATGTTCTGTACTTCTTTTTTCTTTTCCTTCAACGTGTATTCTTTATTTTCTCAAATGGTTTTTTCCCCTTTTCCTTTTTCTTTCTTTTATCAACTAGTTTATTTATTTATTTATATTTTTTAAAATCAAGTCTCAGCAGTGATTTTTGTGTTTGCCAGTAGATTTTTTTTTTTCCTTTTCCTTTTTTGAATCAATGGGATGATTAATGACCTTAACGTCACCTCCCCCTATATTGTTCTTGCCAATGCTTATATGTTATATTAAATTGATTTATGAAACTTCATAAGATGGTAACAAAGAGAACTTATATTAGAACCAAAAAACCAAGAACAAGCACGCAAGTAATTATTGATAATTAAGAAGTTTGATCAAAGCTATTAAATTCAGTAGAGATATAGATTAGGAATCTCTCACCTAGAAAGCAAGAAAGCATGGGGAAAGATGACCTCTAAGCACTTTGAATGAGTTTGCATGTGTGGGCCTGTTTATTTTCTATTTCAAACTCACGGAACGGTTTTTAGACCCCTTAACACAACCAGATTAACCTAGTTAATTAGCCAAGTGATTAACTTAGTCAAATTATGCAAATCTAGATTATCACAATCAAACAATCATATCAAGTATATAGTAGCGGAAAAAAAAAACATAAAAATATGATGACTCAGGAAACCATATCGGTAAAAACCTGGGGAGGATTTAACCTAGCTATTCTTAAGGTAAACTTGAATTCACTATCTTGAAAGAATCGAAGTTCATACAATAAGACTTACAAACCCCCACGCTTGACTTTTTATTGCTACCCACCAGTAAAACTTACTGACACGACACGTGCAAGCTCCGAGACCACGAACTCTTTCTTTCTTAGATTCTCCATCAAGTACAAGCACACCCACCTGTGTATCTTTAAGCTCTTATGGAAGCAACTGAATGATCATCAAGATGTTGAAGAAATCTCCTCTTGATAATCCTAAGCTTGTGTGAAGGAAAGCTCCTCACAGATCTCACAAGAGATTCACACAAATAGCAATATGAGCAATTTCTAAAATGTGGCTAGGGTTTGCCTTATATACTTAGGGCAAAAACATAAAACCCTAAATGTTTTAGGAGTTAGGGCTGAGTTGGAAAAACTGCAGAAAAACGCATCTATGCGAAATTCGATTGATCGAGCCTAAGCTTCAATCAATCGAGCCAAGCCAAGATGCACATTAAATTCTGCATTAGCTCGATTCCAACTTTACATGAACAACACAACTTTGAGTACGTCTAAATAAGACTAAAAATTTTGTTTTGATCATGGTTTGTTAACAATACAAATTAAAGTTCTAAATACATGAAATCCTAAGTCTTTAGAACCTAACACTCACATTTTTACATTTTGAACAACATTACACACTTTTTCACACATTTTTTCACCTACCCATATTTCAAAAACCTATAAAAATCACATCTCAAACTACTCTACCAAACACCCCCACAGATTTGACTCCCTCCCCCTTATCTCCTACAAGACGACAAGAAAATATCCTCTACTATTTCTTTTCTCTTTTTGTTTGGCTGAATTATCTAACTTAAACTCAAACCTTTCCTAGCATTTATTAGGCCTTTTTCAAATTGCACAGTACACATGGTCTCAACAAGGATGGACAAACTACGTGAATGCGTGAATGGTTGAAGTATAGTATAAGCGAGTCCCACTTCAAATGCAAAAATGCAAAAACACACAGTTTGAGACCAAACTACCAAGGGGCTGGAGGGGGGGGGGGGGTTTGCCAGTAGATTTTTTTTTTTTTTTTCCTTTTCCTTTTTTGAATCAATGGGATGATTAATGACCTTAACGTCACCTCCCCCTATATTGTTCTTGCCAATGCTTAAATGTTATATTAAATTGATTTATGAAACTTCATAAGATGGTAACAAAGAGAACTTATATTAGAACCAAAAAACCAAGAACAAGCACGCAAGTAATTATTGATAATTAAGAAGTTTGATCAAAGCTATTAAATTCAGTAGAGATATAGATTAGGAATCTCTCACCTGGAAAGCAAGAAAGCATGGGGAAAGATGACCTCTAAGCCCTTTGAATGAGTTTGCATGTGTGGGCCTGTTTTTTTTCTATTTCAAACTCACGGAACGGTTTTTAGACCCCTTAACACAACCAGATTAACCTAATTAATTAGCCAAGTGATTAACTTAGTCAAATTATGCAAATCTAGATTATCACAATCAAACAATCATATCAAGTATATAGCAGCGGGAAAAAAAATAACACAAAAATATGATGACTCAGGAAACCATACCAGTAAAAACCTGGGGAGGATTTAATCTAGCTCTTCTCAAGGTAAACTTGAATTCACTATCTTGAAAGAATCGAAGTTCATACAATAAGACTTACAAACCCCCACGCTTGACTTCTTATTGTTACCCACCAGTAGAACTTACTAACACGACACGTGCAAACTCCGAGACCACGGACTCTTTCTTTCCTGGATTCTCCAGCAAGTACAAGCACACCCACTTGTGTATCTTTAAACTCTTATGGAAGCAACTGAATGATCATCAAGATGTTCAAGAAATCTCCTCTTGATAATCCTAAGCTTGTGTGAAGGAAAGCTTCTCACAGATCTCACAAGAGATTCACACAAATAGCAATATGAGCCATCTCTAAAATGTGGCCAGAGTTTGCCTTATATACCTAGGGCAAAAACATAAAACCCTAAATGTTTTAGGAGTTAGGGCTAAGTTGGAAAAACTGCAGAAAAACGCATCTGTGTGAAATTCGATTGATCGAGCCTAAGCTTCAATCAATCGAGCCAGGCCAAGATGCACATTAAATTCTGCATCAGGTCGATTCCAACTTTACATGAACAACACAACTTTGAGTACGTCTAAATAAGACTAAAAATTTTGTTTTGATCATGGTTTGTTAACAATACAAATTAGAGTTTTTAATACATGAAATCCTAAGTCTTTAAAACCTAACACTCACATTTTTACATTTTGAACAACATTACACACATTTCCACACACTTTTTCACTTACCCATATTTCAAAAAATTATAAAAATCTCATCTCAAACTACTCTACCAAACAACCCCACAAATTTGACTCCCTCCCCCTTATCTCCTACTCTACCAGATGACAAGAAAATATCCTATACTCTTTCTTTTCTCTTTTTGTGTGGCTGAATTATCTAACTCAAACCAAAACCTTTCCTAGCATTTATTAGGCCTTTTTCAAACTGCACACACATTTTCACGCACACATATTTCAAAAACCTATAAAAATCTCATCTCAAACTACTCTACCAAACACCCCCACAGATTTGACTCCCTCCCCCTTATCTCCTACAAGATGACAAGAAAATATCCTCTACTATTTCTTTTCTCTTTTTGTTTGGCTGAATTATCTAACTTAAACTGAAACCTTTCCTAGCATTTATTAGGCCTTTTTCAAATTGCACAGTACACATGGTCCCAACAAGGATGGACAAACTATGTGAATGCGTGAATGGTTGAAGTACAGTATAAGCGAGTCCCACTTCAAATGCAAAAATGCAAAAACACACAGTCTGAGACCAAACTACAAAGGGGCTGGAGGGGGGGGGTTTGCAGCAGAAAAATTCCCTAGTATATATATTAGCATAAAAAATTTACTTATGGCTCTAAAATTGTTATACTTGGCCCCCCTCTCCCAAACAATGTACAAGCTAACCCATGAAACCAAAAATGAAAAAAATAATCAAATCATCCCTTGTTTGGTTGTTCCAAGAATATCGAGAAAACATTTAGCTAAACATTTGGACAATTTACAAATCTGGACAACAAGAAAAATCTACAAAACAATTCACATATTCAGATAATAAAAAAAATCTTTGGACACAGTCTAAGTAAAAAAAAAAATTATAACAAATCAATTATAAATCTTAGCAAAACAAATCACAAAAACCCAATAATCTTTACCCAAAATTTTCCTCTAATTTGAGAGCTCTTTGTCCCTCTTAAATGACTCCACCCCATAGTCACAGACACAACTTCAATGCTGCTAATCACTCCATCCAGACATCAATTAGTGTCACTAGCAACTTGGATTAGTTGGTGTCTTTAACTCAATCCATGAAATAAATTTATTTTGTTAAAGAGCTGCTGCTCTTTAACACAACCCGTGAAAAATTTTTATTTTTATTTTTTGAATGATAGAATTTTATTAATTTTTAATATTTTATTAACTTTGGGACACACTTACTATGCATGCATAAATGTGATACACATGTGAAACAACAATCTACTATTTTGTGCCTTACCTAAATTGCCACCAAAGCATGTGTGTGATTAGTCTATTGGTAATAAATTTTGTGCCTTAGCTAAATTATTGTAGTGATGGGAAAAGATTTATTATTTACATAGTTGAAGACTCAAAGTTATCGTTCATTATTATGTGATTATTTAACAAATCTCTTTTTCTTTTATTTTTTTACTACTTTTTCAAAATGGAAATTTTTTAAAGGAAAAGATCTCACATCTTTATGCTACCTCAACCTTAACCAAATAATTATAAATAAAAAATTCCTTAACCAAGACACCGATAATTGTCTCACCCTTTTTTTCGTTGAATATTAGTGCATGATGTTAATTAACCATTATTTTAGTTGTTTTATTAATGTAATACTAGACATGGATTTGAACTTTTAACTATAGTTTTTGCATTTTTTTAAAGAATCTTTTATATATAGCATTATGAAGTTATTAGGTATAGAATTATGTGAAAAGAATAAATAGATTTTTAAAAAAAAATTTATAATGTTGATAGAATAAAGAATTGGTCTAACCTTAGTCAGACCTTAAAAATATTAAAACGTACCAATTGAGTTATAGAACTCTTGGTTATAAATATCTATTATTGATTTTAAAAAAGGAAAAAATACGAAAAAAATATATAAAAATTAATGCTAATAATGCATTGTTGTCAACTTCTAGTATTAATATTCTAACTTTCTAAAATTCTTGAATAAAGAACTTTGGCCCTTCCTAAGTTTGAATCCTAGTTCCGTCCCTGTACACAGTTAATGCAATTCAAACGCACATTGGATATGGATGTAAACAAAGGCGTCAGCATTTTGGCTTTTTTTTCTTTTTTTTTTGAGTTTTAGTTTCACGCAATTATGTATTGTTCAGTGGATCTGATGCACTATTCACGAAACTCACAAGTACTTTATTTAGAGAGAAAAAAAAAAAACTTTAAAACTGGGTCTTATAATACTATTCACAATTGTTTTCATGTTTGGCAAACACTATAGCATCCCCTCTGTAATTCAAAACCTAACTCTAGCGAGTTAGCATGGGACCAAGTTTGCAATCAGGAGAGAACCACTAATACAGGAAAGCGGTCCTCCTTAAATTCCCCTTGGCACAAGACAGACCATATATTTTCTTGATGACGTGGAACCTCACAAGGCAAAGACCCTTTGGACCCACAAGACAGACTATATTATCAAACAAAATATTAGTGCTGGATCACCGAACACATTGTGGATCATGGATTCTAAATGGACCAAGTCTCAGTCCTTGTAGCATGTAGTACTGGCTACTAATGAAGTCATTTACTCATTTATGTTGTATAAAGAAAGACAGAACAGCAAGCTTCTGACTCCTGTCTTCACACACATCTCCATCAATCCCATCAATCTGCATGCATAAAGTTTTCCAAAATATAAGTTGAAGATTGGTGTCGGCAAATGGTGGAAGAGCTTCCTAATAGAAAAGGTGTAAAAGGGGATACAAAACAAGGTAGTACGGTGCCGGCCGTACCAGTTGATATGTGCTGTATTGATACGTATTTTGATATTAAAATATTAACGTTTTATATTGGTTTAAATATTAACTGTATTGGTTATGTACTAATCATACTTGTTGATTTTGAGTATTATTGGTCAGTATAATTTTTTTTTTAATTTTGTAATTTCTGAATTTTTGTAAGGGCAAAATGATAATTTACTTGCATTAACTTATTAGTATTATTTGTTTTCTTAGTATGCAATGAACAATTAAACTTTCTATTTTTTTTTATTTTTTTCTTTTAATTGATGCTAAAATTTAAAATCATAAATAATTTGTTCTGAATTGAGGTAATGTTTTACGATAAACTTTTATATTTATTAATATATATATTTTTTATAAATATAAAAAATAACGGTAAACCTGAAACAATACACCAATATTGACCAGTACATATATAAATCTCTTAAAAACACATCAAGACTAATTTTGAGAAATAGATCATTATAATTATTTTATATTATGTTTTTGTGGAGGAAGATAAACTAAAAGCAAGCTAAATGATTTACAAATATCAATTTAGAGGAGCAAAACACACTCCTAAATTGATTTAAAATATAAGGCATGATATGTAATAAATATATGATTATTAAAAAATGTGTGTGGGAAGACAAGAAACCAAGGACAAGAACATGGAAGCAAGGACAGGAATGAGCGAGAAGATGTCAAGACCAAAAGGGCACACGTGGGCAGTTTTGTAGCAAATATGATAACACAACCACAAATCCGAGAAGATTGGAGTGCCCGAGGATCCGAGGATACTAATACATCCTTGGAAGGACCGAGATCTAGTTCTGAAGACTACCAGACACACAACCAAGGAGAGGAAAGAAGGTTTGTCATTGGGCAAATGAAGGAAGAGTACAAATAAAGTATCAATCACCTCCACATTCAACTCTACACCCACTTAGCTGGCTGCATTAATGGTGGAATGACACATGAATGGTATCATCACAGCTCACAACCTAACAAAGAAACCTTCTAATATGGCCCTGATGGGACAAGTATCTGAGGAAATAAGCCTTGGCTCTCCAAGTGGAAGGCCAGGATACAACCTAGATGACTATATAAAGGAAAGATATCCCTACAAGGAGGGAGAGGGAGAATGGTAAAGAAAAGAATAGAGAGAAATAGGGAGAGAATATTATCATTCAAGGACAAGTATTAACTTTCACCTCAGTCTAGAATCGAGGAGCATTGTTAAATTAATCCTAGACGTATATTGTTTTGCTTTTCCTGACTTATACATATACCAAGCACACATTCCAATATTGCTCTATTAACTTGCTAAAAAAATAGTAATAAGGTTGATTGACATCCTATCTTTATAAATTCATTGTGTGTGGTGTTGAAATCTATCCCAGTCCAATCTCAGCCCGCCACAATGTGTATAAGTATTCTTATATAATCCTGGATATGAATCCTGATATGATAATAATAATACTAATTATCACGAACCAAATTGATAATTCCATTACTTTAAATTTTATCATATCTATAAATATATAATTTAGTTATTTAAAATGAAAGTGTGATAGGAAGTTTCATCAACTTCTCATTTGTTTCATCAACTTCTCATTTGACTTTCAACTTGAAAGTATTATTAAAATGAAAGTGTGGATACTGGATACCCTGAAAGTGTTAAAATGAAACTATGATGGGAGGTTGTGGATACCCATTTGAACTTTCATATTTATTGATAATTTCTTTTTTTAGAAACACAAAATATGTAAAGTTCTATGGTCAAATGAACTTTACATATTTTCTTTTAAAGAAAATGATAATAGATAATAATGAAATGTGTATTAATTGAGTTGTATACTAATGTGTGTGTGTGTATATATTATAGTTTATGTGAATTCTTAGAATTTGTTGAACATAAGTCTCTTAAAAGCAAATTAAGAATAATTTTGAGAGGTAAACCAATTATAATTATTTGCGTTTTCTTTTGTTTGTTGAGGGAGATAAACTAGAAGCAAGCTAATGGTTGCAGAATTATTGCTGTAAATGACCTAGTTAATTAAATGACAAGGTCCCAAATATGATAGAAATAGTAAGATGATGGTTAATATATAGCTGTGAGTCTAATGAAATTAACGTATTATTATTTGGATGAAGTGACTGACTTTATCCCAGATGAACCCTCAGCAAAATGATAAGTCAAAACTGCCAATGCAAGTTGCTTAATAAAATAAGATAATAAGAAAACCCCAAGTGGTAGGGGCTGATATGAAATTAAAAAAAAAAAAAAACATCAGCCCTTACCATAATGGTAAGGGATTAAAAAAAAAAAAAAAAAAAAAAATAAGCGGTAAGGGGTATAATGATTAAAAAAAAAAAAGCCCCTTANAATATAAGTTGAAGATTGGTGTCGGCAAATGGTGGAAGAGCTTCCTAATAGAAAAGGTGTAAAAGGGGATACAAAACAAGGTAGTACGGTGCCGGCCGTACCAGTTGATATGTGCTGTATTGATACGTATTTTGATATTAAAATATTAACGTTTTATATTGGTTTAAATATTAACTGTATTGGTTATGTACTAATCATACTTGTTGATTTTGAGTATTATTGGTCAGTATAATTTTTTTTTTAATTTTGTAATTTCTGAATTTTTGTAAGGGCAAAATGATAATTTACTTGCATTAACTTATTAGTATTATTTGTTTTCTTAGTATGCAATGAACAATTAAACTTTCTATTTTTTTTTATTTTTTTCTTTTAATTGATGCTAAAATTTAAAATCATAAATAATTTGTTCTGAATTGAGGTAATGTTTTACGATAAACTTTTATATTTATTAATATATATATTTTTTATAAATATAAAAAATAACGGTAAACCTGAAACAATACACCAATATTGACCAGTACAAAAATATATCGTTCCACTAGTCAAACTAATACTGCCTTTGATACGAGATTGACTCTCTTAATACAAAATTGAGAAAAGTCATCTATACTTTTTATCCTTTCTAGGAATGTTGTGTTGAGAACTTTATAATTTATATTCATTCCATCATTGGACATTTCTAGTAAAGCCACTCTCACCCCAATCATCCACAAGTTATATGTGACTTATATGTCAAATCTAAATTTAATTTCAAAAGACAGGAACTGAGATCATGTACAACCTATGCTATGAATAATCATAAGTTGAAAATAACTAGCATTGCAATTTGTACAAGATAAATTGGAGGATTGCAAACTACCAACTGCTTAACAAGATAAAGATAAAGGAATCATAACAAACCAGAGCTAGACTTCCTGAAACTTCCGTCCAAGCTTTGCCCCAGAGATAAGTCCATATCATTGTGAATAAAACCTGAGACGTAACATCAGTTAAAGTGTGCAAAAAACTCATGTTTGAAATATGTTATACAAGGAATGCATAGCCAATATGATATTTTATTATGGCTTATAAGGAATTAACACCTTAATAATTGTGAAAATATTATAGTAATTTGTTGTGTCAATAATTTTTTTTAGAGTAGCTTATATGTTATATGTATATAAAAGAATAAAAAAAAAGCGTGTTCAACACCCTTACCATAAGTGGTAAGGAAAAAAAAAAAAAAAAAAAACCCTCAGCCCTTACCATAAGTGGTAAGGGAAAAAAAACCCGTAAGTGGTAAGGGGCTTATAATGAATTAAAAAAACCCCCAGCAAAATCTATTATCCTGGTTCCTCCATACTACCATATTGTCCCAGTTTTGCTCCATATTATCCCAGTTCCTCCATACTATAAAATGAGTCCTCTTAAAGATCCTCAAATTGCTTTTGGCCTGTACATTCTCATCATCGCACTCCCCAGGTTTATAAATAACTCTTTTTAGAACACATCAAGAATAATTTTGAAAGTGAATTAGATAATCTCAATGGCACATGAATCATGATGGGTGAGAGAGTTTCAACTTCTTCCTCCCCACGACCCATTATTGACGCTCTGTAAATTTTTTTCTAACAATCCGATTTTGTTTCAGATTTCAGCAAGTTGAGTTGGTCCCGGAACTCATTTCTGAAGTAGTTAGGACCCTTGTCAGCATTGTTGTTCTACTCCTACGGTTATTACGCGATCTTCACCAGATAATCTCAATGACAGATGATAGGTGAGAAAGTATTTCAACTTCTTCCTCCCCATAACCCATTATTGACGCTCTGTAAATTTTACTGTTATTCTAACAATTCCATTTTGTTTCAGATTTCAGCAAGTTGTGTCAGTCCTAAAACTCATTAATGATGTAGATGGACCCCTTGTCAGCCTTGTTGATCTACTCCTACGACTGATACGCATATGCAGAAGGATTTGGTCCATTTGGACTGCAAGACAACCTGTTGTTGTTGCCAATGACCACCAGAACGAAGTCCCACTTGTTGATATTAACTATGGCCAGAACGATATCCCACTTACTGATGCTGAAGCTGATGCTGCCAATAGCAAAAACGATGTAATTGTGAACGAGGAACTGAACATCTGAACTCACCGGCTTCGAGAAAACCTATCTTGTACGTGTAATGCCACTTTCACCAACTCCTTATATTCACATCAATTTATGAAGTTTCGTGGATCAATTCAATATAAAATCTTCCGATTGTTGGGCATCTGATAATGAGCCAAGGACTGATTTTGTTTCATTCCAATTAATAAAGAATTAGAAAGCTCAAAACACAATATTGCTAAAATTTGTAATGAATAAAACAACACAAAGTAAGTTTGAATATGACACCTAACTTTACCTTCAAGAAAACAATCAAATGGTTGTAATTGGATCTATAAAATAAAATATAGGTCTAATTGATTTGTAGAGAGATATAAAGCAAGACTCGTAGCTAAGGACTACACTCAACAAGATAGGCTTGATTATTCTTTTTTGTTTTTTTTTTTAAATAAAAATAAAAATTACCTTCTCTTTTGAACTCTTGTATAATTGTGCAAGTGGTCTTATGTTGAAATTTCCTAATGGCAACGTGACATAAAATTTCCAATCACCCCGCACCGTGATAAAGCATAAAATTTCCAAAGCCAAGGAATGATTTTGTTTCATCAGTCCAATGAATAAGGACTAAAAAAGACCAACACATAACTTATTGCTAAAATTTTCAATGAAGAAAACAACGCTCCTTGAGTTTAAGGCACCTAAATTTATCCACTAGGAAATAACTAATTGATTATAAGTGGGACTATAAAATAAAATATAGATCTATTGGATTTGTAGAGAGATATAAAGTAAGACTCATTGCTTAGACTATACTCTTTTGAGAATGCTAAACATGTTTAACATACACATGGGGAGAGGGGAGAATGTCTTAAAGAAATTTACATTGATGTATATCTAAAAGGGTTTATCTGTTGGATACACAACACATACTTTAAGGTGTTGTTTGGATTTAGGGAAACTCAGTTAACAAAACTGAGTTTTGTTAACTCATATCTCAAAATCCGTGGGCCCCACATGCACAAAGTTTGTTTGGCTTTTTTCCGGATGTGAACTCAGTTAACAAATCTGAGAATTGTGGGATATGAGTTATCAGTTTTGGAAACTCCTTCGGGCTGTTTTTATTTTTTTTTTTGAGTTTTGTTCATTCAATGGCAATTTGTGTAATTATTGGGTTGCTTTTGGGTCCCACAACAGTGTTTAGTCAAATAACAGCAGACCCACTGAAACTTCCAACGGTGCTTTGTGTTTATTTTTCGAACTACCTTCAGCCCAGCCCTTCACTACACTACTTTTCATCACTTCTATTTTCTTTCTCCCAAACCCACAGCACAGCAACAAGTCTGAAGCGCCACAGCACAATAACACGCACTAATCTCTGAAGTGCATCTCTCTGCCGATTAGCGCAGCTCCGTGAACTGCATTCACACACACAGACCAATAAGATGGAAGAGCACCTAGTAATAAAAGATACAAGAAGAAGAAGAAATCACAACCCACCTAGCAACTTCCCTTAAATGATTTTAACTATACTGTGAAATTACCACAACCCACCACTACCAAACACAAAAGCACAGTAAAATTTAGGTAAGAAATCACATACTGCATCAAATATAGGTATATTATTATAACAGAAAACCAACAATCAACAACAAAAAAACTGGATCATCATCCAAGCTACCCATAATGGAAGCACAAAATATTAAAATTTTGTACATACCAAAAGTTAAAAAATAAAACCCATAAGAATTAAAGGTGATCAAATAAGTGAGGAGCTACTAACAAGTAACAACAGCTCAGACAAACCCCAAATCCACAATAGAAAAATTACAAAGTAGGGAACTTTGAGTACAAAGATGTAAGGTTGAATTTAATCAACCATTTAATTGGCTTTATTCTATAACCAATTTGCTTGTAATTTAGCACTTAGCAGGAAAATTGTAAGGGTAGTGTGTGAGAAGTTGTGAAGAAAAGCTCAAGAGTGTGCAAGAAAAACAGAGGTTCGCGGCTAGGGCTCGCGGGTGGATCGCGACTGGCAAGCCGCCAAAAGCTGGCACGTGAGAGGCACACTGGGAAGTTGAAGGGTCGCGTCAGCTGTCACGCTACAGGACAAAAGTTCCAGACTGGCCAAGCCGTTACGTCGCGACTTGAACTTGCGACTTGGACAAGCCGCGAGACCAAGTCGCCAACTTGCCCTGTTTGGCAAAAACTGACGTTTTGCATTCCCTTCTCACCCTACTATATATACACCCTTATACCCATCATATTGAGAGAGCTTCCAGAGAAAATTTTGTGAGAGAAAACCCTAGAGAAAAACAAGATTGCCTCATCCCCAATCTTCATCTAAAGAGACTCTACAAATTCCTCTACTCTCTTCCTCTCCATTGTCATACTCTTGAGAGGTTATTTACCAAACCTTTATCTCACCACACCCACGTCTATGAGAAGGTCCATTTGGTGCTTAGGGAAGCAGTTTGGGAAGAAACCAATGGTGATTGGTTGATGCTATGGTCTATAGCAGAATCCGGTAAGCTAGAAAAGAAAAAGGTTAGGCGCAACCTCGTTGGAGCAGGAAGCTTGAAGGGCTTAGGTACCTGGGTAAATTAGGCTTGGAGAGTCTATTACTGTTCATGTATCCCAACTACATTTTCTAGTGGATTATTGACCGCTTGGAGGGCGGCGAAGAGGTTTTACACCGAGGGCTTCGGTTTCCTCTTCGATAACACATCGAGTGTTGTCCTTGTGTTTGCATTTCTCTTCCCTTTATCTTTACCATTTAATTACAGTTGTGTGTGTGATTATTTATGGTTTAGATTGTGTCTCTATTCCGATATAAGCTATTTATCATTTTCCGCACATAAGTTGTTTGTTATATAGCTTGTGTTGGTATTTTTGTAATTGGGGGTCTAAACGTTCAAGAGTGTTTCATACCCATATTGAACTTTCAAAAGAAACAAAAAGCTAAAGAATGTTATAATCAGGACCAAAATATCTAGATAGGGTGATAAGAGTTGCTCACTCTTAGTCTCACAGTACCTTAAAATTGCAGAGTGGGCTTCAGTGATATGCATATGCTTAACTTTTAGTGTAGGCTACTGGGTTTTTCTAGTTTATACTACTTAGGGAGTGGGTTGAGGAACATATGTTAGTTATGGCTTTAACAATATTAACAAGTTAATGATGAGAATAAGCTGGCTTGTATCAACTTCCTTCTCTTTTTTTCTTTTTCTTCTTCTTCTTTTTTTTTTTTTTTTTGGCTACACTTACATGTAACAACCAATATGCACAGCAATGAATCTAGATGTGGTTCAGAGAAATTATCTCTTAAAGTACAAATTCCAGATGGTATACTTTGAACCTTGGGTTTTGCA
Organism: Quercus suber; assembly: GCF_002906115.3. NCBI lineage: Eukaryota > Viridiplantae > Streptophyta > Magnoliopsida > Fagales > Fagaceae > Quercus > Quercus suber. The sequence continues at coordinate 129,610 of NW_027070319.1, forward strand.
CAATCTGTGTAAAAAGTTTAGCCCATCCAAAATTCCCTCTTTTTAATTGCCTAAAGATTAACATAAACCTGAGTTGTACCTAGAACTTTGGATTGCTCCATGAATGGTTAATAACAATCTATAGGATAACTAGATAAGCCCTTCATTTATTCCTTTTTCTTTTGCTGAATAAGTATAAAATCAAGAAAATTAAGTCTATTAAGAAAGTTGCCTTCAAAAGACCTTGCCTAAAATATATTTCATAACTAAACTGGGATGACATGAATATCAAATAGGTTAGGTAAACTCTGTTCAATAGACATCTCTAAGAGTACGAATTTGTTATGAAGCCACCACATCTCCAGAGAACCCAATAATCTACACCAGACACTAATTAAAAGTGAAGTTCTACCATATGAGTCTCTATGTGTGTCTACAATCTAATTAGGAATCAAACACCACTATAGGTCATATAAGTAAGATTTCAGAGAACCCAGTTTCAAATCAGTGCTATTACCCCATCATTGAAAAAATCACCACCCATGATTTAGTTAAACAAATTGGTGAACATAAACCAAGCTATCCAAATACCATAAAATTCAACCTAAAACGATATCTCCAGCCGAAGTCAAACAGATGGTATAACCAAATGAAAACTTTAAAAAAAATCACTTTCTGTACTAAAAAAAAGTCAGTTTCTAAAGTAACACCAATCCTACTCAACAAAAAATTTAGAAAAATAAAACTAAAGTTTCAAACCAAATGTAACAGCTCCAAATTTCTTAAGGTCAAACATTAATTCAAAGTAGTACCTCCACTTAGAGTAGTGCCATAAACCATAGAAGACCCATCACTCAGAACCCAACAAAGACAAAAACAAAATGAACAAAATGAAATATTGGTTAAAACTAAAAGCAGAGTAGTACCTCCAACTTAGCCTCTTCTTTCACAGCGTCCCAAATTGGGTCTGCAATCGGGTCACCCAATTTGCTACATCTCACAAATAGAAAAGAGAAGAATGTATAAACAGCTGAACCAAAGAGTTAGAGAGCTTAAATTTATTTCTGCCCACAAAAAAAAAAAAAAAAAACAAAAAACAAAAACAAAAACAAAAACAAAAACAAAACAATTTTTTTTTTTTTCTTTGTTTTTTTTTTTTGGCTACACTTACATGTAACAACCAATATGCATAGCAATGAATCTAGATGTGGTTCAGAGAAATTATCTCTTAAAGTACAAATTCCAGATGGTATAATTTGAACCTTGGGTTTTGCACAATCTGTGTAAAAAGTTTAGCCCATCCAAAATTCCCTCTTTTTAATTGCCTAAAGATTAACATAAACTTGAGTTGTACCTAGAACTTTGGATTGCTCCATGAATGGTTAATAACAATCTATAGGATAACTAGATAAGCCCTTCATTTATTCTTTTTTCTTTTGCTGAATAAGTATAAAATCAAGAAAATTAAGTCTATTAAGAAAGTTGCCTTCAAAAGACCTTGCTTGAAATATATTTCATAACTAAACTGGGATGACATGAATATCAAATAGGTTAGGTAAACTCTGTTCAATAGACATCTCTAAGAGTACGAATTTGTTATGAAGCCACCACATCTCCAAAGAACCCAATAATCTACACCAGACACTAATTAAAAGTGAAGTTCTACCATATGAGTCTCTATGTGTGTCTACAATCTAATTAGGAATCAAATACCACTATAGGTCATATAAGTAAGATTTCAGAGAACCCAGTTTCAAATCAGTGCTATTACCCCATCATTGAAAAAATCACCACCCATGATTTAGTTAAACAAATTGGTGAACATAAACCAGGCTATCCAAATACCATAAAATTCAACCTAAAACGATATCTCCAGCCAAAGTCAAATAGATGGTATAACCAAATGACAACCTTAAAAAAAATCACTTTCTGTACTAAAAAAAAAGTCAGTTTCTAAAGTAACACCAATCATACTCAACAAAAAATTTAGAAAAATAAAACTAAAGTTTCAAACCAAATGTAACAGCTCCAAATTTCTTAGGGTCAAACATTAATTCAGAGTAGTACCTCCACTTAGAGTAGTACCATAAACCATAGAAGACCCATCACTCAGAACCCAACAAAGACAAAAACAAAATGAACAAAATGAAATATTGGTTAAAACTAAAAGCAGAGTAGTACCTCCAACTTAGCCTCTTCTTTCACAGCGTCCCAAATTGGGTCAGCAATCGGGTCACCCAATTTGCTACATCTCACAAACAGAAAAGAGAAGAATGTATAAATAGCTGAACCAAAGAGTTAGAGAGCTTAAATTTATTTCTGCCCACAAAAAAAAAAAAAAAAAAAAAAAAAAAAAAAAAAAAAAAAAAAAAAAAA
>NW_027070319.1:132805-144322 GCF_002906115.3 Quercus suber
AAAAAACACAAAAAAAAAAAAAAAAAAAAAAACCAAAACCAAAACAAAAACAAAAAAAAAAACAAAAAATTTAGGAATCTATTTCACTTGTAAAATTCATTTACTGATATCCAAAAGAAACATAAAAAAATTATAATTGTTATTATAAAAAATAAAAATAAAATAAAGCCTAAACATCAAATAACGTAAAACATGATAACCATATTATTTGAATGCAAACTCATACTATTGCCATACCAAATATTATCCTAATCAGTGGGACAGGGCAGACGTGAGGACATATCTCTCTTCAATTTTGCCCAATAGTGAAGAGTATAAATTTACCATTGTAATAATTCCTGACACAGCATTGTCTTGACACACAAACATGTATGCCAACGTGTGATGGATTATGGCCAAGGAAGAGGAGTGAGAGTTCCGATCGACATACTCAACCATTATCCTGTTCCCACTGGCCACCAGTCGTGGTCCTAATTTCCAGAAAATTTCCCACTCAACAGTGGCTTGTCCAATCTAAACAGTGTTGTATTACACTCTCAACCCGTGCATTACACATTGAAATAGTTGAACGCTTTTCACTCTGAAAATCACGGAATTTTTAATAGTTGAACGCTTTTCACTCTGAAAATCACGGAATTTTTATCAAAATTCGCCGATTTTCTGCGTATTTTCAGGTAGTTTCTGCTTTTTCATTAAAAGGACAAATGAACTAAAACAGTCCAATGTCAAAAATTGCTGATCTCCTAATTAATACTGCAACCAAAATCTAGCCAAACTATGGGGGAAAACTTTCTACCAGGAATGAAATCCATCGTTGTGACCAAATTACATTGTGACAAATTGAGTTAGAAGGCTGTTTCCATTGAAGAGTCTAAAGTTGATCGCATAAAACAAGAGAAAAAAAGCAAAAAAACCAAATAAAAAGAAGAAGAAGAGGGCTGTGACAAGCTACAATAATTAAAAATGATTAGTTGTGTAATGTTAGAAGAAATAGGCACATCACTCACTTCTCATATGGAAGTTTCTTCTTTTTGTCATTGGAACTGTTGTGAGAAGAACTGGTATCTTTCTTCATTTACTTTCTGATTTGTTCTTTCAATCGTTGCCTCAATTCAAGGTATTCTATCTCCTGTTTAGCATTTTCTCTACAAAAAAAAAAAAAAGAATTAATAAAAATACGACACAGTCACCATTAAGTGTATAAAAATGCTAAAGCTATTACAAATTTTAGGAAAAAAATTTACAAACTGATGTGACAGGAATATAATTGGTGTTACTTAAATAATATAATAAAATGAATGTTTAAATAACTTTTCTTTTATTAGTGATAATGCCAATTTGTAAAATCTATATAGTAATTATCATTAGCTCACTTTGAGTGAATTAGTCATATTAATAAGTAAGAATTAATAATGAATTTGAAATTAAATAAAAATAAATAAATATTATTTAAGTAATATTTAGATGTAAAAAGGCCCCACTAAAATTCTCGCCTTAGGCCTAAACAATCTTGAATCGGCTCTGGTCCTACCCTCCTTTAAAAGTTATGACAAAATTTAGGTACAGTACCTTATGTGCTATTTCTTAGGTTCCTCTCTTAAGATTCAGCCATATGGGTACTTAACTAAAAGATACACTTCCATCCATGAACAAAAATCCACATGGCAAAATCTTAAAATAAGAAACTAAGAAACAATACTTAAGTACTGTACTTAAGTCTTGTTCTAAAAGTTAACATAACATTTGAGTAGAGTTGTGGTGTGTTTTTGTATTAGAACTGTTTTCCCTCTTCTTTGTGTGTGTTTATTTCTCAAAAATAAATAATATAATATACATATATACACACTTTTTTTTAAAGAAAAAAAAAAAAAATATATAGGTTGTGTTTGGCATTGGCTTAAAAAGCCTTTTTTTTTTTTTTTTATAACTATTAGCTCTTTTTTTTTCTACTATTTATAGGTTATATTGCATTTTTTGGTACTATTCATGAGTCTCATGGTACTATTTCAGCTATCTTTCAACTTTATTTACAGTACTTTTAGTAAATATTTTTTAGTTTCAGCTAAATAATCTGTTCCCAAATTGACTCACTGTCTAGAATCTAGACTAATTGTTGACCCCTTGCATGGTTTTTATTTTTTATTTATAAATATTATAAGCAAACACATTCTCAATATATATATATATATATATTAAGCAAACATGTTTCAAAATAGTGTTTGTTATCTAAAAGAAGAAGTATTATTTATTATTATATAATGAAGTTTTTATGTGCTGTGTATTCAAGAGTTAGACCCTTTTGGATATACATCACTGTAAATTTTTAAAAAAAAAAAACCTTCTCCCCTCTCCCCATGTGTGTGTTAAAATAATTAGTATTCTAAAAAAAAAATTATGTTATTCTTTTATTATTTTAAAATTCAGCCTCTTTTAATTTGTGGTTGATGAATCTGATTATAAGTTTTTATATATGTATATATACACTTGTACAATTTGATCGTCGCTCAATAATTTGTTCCGAATATGTTGATTGACCTTCTAATAATTCATAAATAAATAAATAAATAAATAAAATAGATCACCTAATCAAGCTAACCATGGGGAAAAAATTATACACACCCTAAGTTAATACTCCAATAGTAGTCATATAAGATTTGTTATTTAACACGCACAAAAAGAGAATGGGAAAAAAAAGTGAAAGAAGTGATATAAGTTAGCCTTTCATTCCTTTATGATCATTATATTCTATTCTCTTATGAACTCTCAAAAAATGCCAACTTTGCTCTAGTAACGTTGTTTGTATTTTTTTGAAAATACGTGTGGGTGAAAAAAATGTGTAGAAATACGTGTAATGTCATTTAAACACTGAAAACTGTTATTCAAAATACACTATCAAACACCCCCTATAACTATAGTTGTGGGGAATTTTTCCTTTCTTTTCTTTAAGATAAGTAACTATCCCACTTGAAGTGTAGTACAAAAGGACACATGAATTAAGACCTTCTCTTCTCTTTTCATGTGTATGTATTAAAATACTTAGTATTCTTTAAAAAAAAAAATGCCACATGAATTAGATTATTTCATAAATTTTATAAACTATTATGTATTAGATTAGTTCACGCGTTTATTTTCAAAAGTAAGTTGATATAAACAATTTATGGGCATTGCATATCTTTGCATTTGGAAGAACAACATTTTTTCTTTTAAGTTTTGAAATTGTTGATGCATAGTAATGCTACCTTTTTTCTACTTTGTTTCTCATATCAATTTCAGCATTTTTCTACCATTTCGCATTGACCAAAAAAAAACCAAAATTTATTTTAACTCGTGTAATAGCACTCATACTAGTCATTGCAAAATAGAAAAAGTGGTCAGTTTTACACATTTTACCCTGATGAGGACTACGCTAACAACATGCTTGGTCACGACTAAGTACATATACATGGTCTCACCTTCCTCTGGTCGATGCTAGGACATAAGCATTGGCCATATAAGCTTTCAACTTTGAGAATGCTCGGCCACATTCGTCGGTCCACTAGAAATTCTTCAATTTTTTCAATAATTGAAAGAAAGATCTGCACTTATCCGCCGATTTAGAGATGAATTGGTTGAGGGAAGTGATCATGCCAATGAGTCATTGTACTTCCTTGGGATTCCTCAGCGGGTGGAGGCATTGTATGGCAGTGATCTGATATGGGTTGACTTCTATGACTCGGTAATAATTGTAATGAAGTTTGGAGCTGCTGGCTGAGTTTATAGGCTTTCCCTTTTATTAAAAGCTTATCTAGCCTGCAACATAGTTCCTTGGCCCGAGCTTAACCTTTTATCTTCATTACCCTAAAGTCATGTGTATCGTGGCCCTTGGGTATGGACCAATCCCCATAATTATGATTTAGGATAGAACTTTTAGCCAAACCAGGTTGGAGGAATCTTCAACCCAATACATGGTGGTTCATAAAATCACACGTGTATTATATCATATGATTCATTAAAATAATCTAAAAAGCCACATGACTATTAAATCGATCATCTGATAAAAATGCATGTTGATACTCATTTGGCATGATACATAGTGAATTGGATGCTTACAACTTTTTTTGATAAGAGAATGCTTACAACTTATACAGTAGTTTGTTGGGAGTTGCTTTCACAATACAAAATTAACGAAGTTTTGCGGGATATAATTAGTGGTAGACATAAAGAAGATGTCAGCGACATTGTATGAGTCATTTAATAGCGTTCTGTGGGATAATTTGTTGTGTACATGCTATTGAGCACTTATTGAGAATATTACACTATAAATTGAAACTCTTTAAAAAAACAAAAACATTTGAGTAAGTGGAGTCATAATCTTTGTCAACGAGGGCTTTTGATAAAACTCCAAAAAAGTGAAATATTATACATAATAATATGAGAAGAATGTGTTTTGAAGGGAGAGAGTGAGTTGATGGATGTATATTTTATGGTTTTTTTAGAGGCTCAGTGTATGAGATTGAGAATGGAAAAATGAGAATGAGGCATAATAAATTGATGTTCTTTGATTGCCCCTCCTATTATACAATTGCTTTAGGTCCACCTATATAATGGGTATGATTTGGTCTTTGTAAAATAGAGATGCCCTTGGTATGTTGTAAAAAAAAATGTATTTATATCATAAATTCTTAATCGGTTTAGGATGCTTTTTACGTTGGGTAGAGGATTGCAGTAGACTTGGCTTTGTTACTCAGTTGAGAAATTATTAAGGTGAAAGTAACAAATGGTTTTAGCTACAAAAGGGAGAGATGTTTTATTAGTAAACCAATTAATAGTAGTTGGCTGTAATTAATATATTGGATAACAATTTATATTAATGGAAAAACTGAGAGGAAACAAAAGGGAAAGATCGTGTATATGCGACATCCTTGAGTCAACCTTTTGATTCGTGTATTCCAAAGTGACACATTAACTAAGAAGGAGATGGCTACCATGTCTGTCACTCATCAAAAACCTATTGCTGCTCAGATTGTCTCTGATATTAGGCCATGAGTTACATGATGGATAGTAGAAAAAGATGATATATAAAATTATTGGCTTCAACATGATTGTCATGGTTAATTGAGCTCATTATTTAATCGTGGTAGTTGCCTTTGAACTTGTCATGCAAATAATTTGGCTTTTGACATGCATTATATGTACAAGTTGATTTGCAAATTATTGTATTTAAAAAAGGAGAAAGAAAGATAAAGAAGAAACATGAATTGAGCTTGTCACAAAAGACTGTGAAAGTTGTTTAAGATTGTTTTAGTTGTAAATAACTACAATATCAATATTTATATAACTATAGAGGTATTTTTATAGTCAATTTATAAATTTAATTTTTGCTCATGTTAATTTTTTATTTTACTTCCCTTTCATCATATTTAATTCAATTCCAATGGTTTTAGTTCTTAATACAATTTGAAATTTTTGTATATCATATTTATGAGTGAAACGAGTATGTAATGAGATTCGTAAACATAAATCAAATTTAGCTAATAATTTTATAACTCGATTGGTTGACACTTCCTGGTATTTATAATGGAAATATCTATTATTCAAATCCCCCAATCTCCCAACTATTGAATTAAAAAAAGAAGAAGAAAAAAGATGCATTTTGGAGCATGTATTGTTTATGCAAATTATCCAACAAGGTAAAAGTTAGAAAACAAAGCCGACTTTAGGTTTAGGCCATTGCCTAAAGCTCTCTATTTTAGACAAAAAAATCCCTAAAATGTTGATAAGTAATAATAATAATAATAATATAATAATAATAACCCACACTTAGGTAATACACTCTCTTCCCCATCCTGAAAAGGTTGCCCAAATTGTGAACCAATAGAAATGAAATTTTATTGAAATGCTATATTGTTTCATTAGTCATATTATCAAGATGTTAGCAAAACCTAAATGCAAAATTGTAACTAGCAATTTTGTGTCTCAAAAAGGAAAAAATAATAGATTTTTTTTAAAAAAAAGTATAATATAAAAAGTGAAATAAATATAATTTAATTGAAATTGAAATTCAAATATATAGTTTGTTTGTTAAATATTCATACGAAACAATATCATGTATAGCTCTAAATTTATGAAAACTAAACTGGAAAAGTTTCTGATAGCTAAATAAAAAACCTGTGATTCCCGCTTATACAAAAAATTGATTAGCATCTTGGTCCGATGATAATAACACAATTATCATAAGCAAACGTCATAGGTTAAAACTTTAATATTAAAAAAAAACATTTAGCATAAATATAATTTAATCCCTTCAGACAAATAAATAAATAAAATCAAATTAGGAACATAGAAACATACCTTAATTAAGCAATAAAATCTATTCCATAATTTCTTTTTTTTTAAAAAATCTATTCCATAAGAGGACCATTTGATAGATAATTACATGATTGGGTTTTTAAAAATGGCTGATTTGCTTGCCTTCTGTCTTCCACCTATGCCAGTTGCCAACGAAGCTGAACCTTAACATAATAATAAACAATTAAAAAAAAATTAATAGAAATGTGTCCTATACAAACTCGGTACTCCAACTCAAACTCGGAGTGGGACTCAGGGTGTGCGTACTACGCCCCTCAGTGCACGTTAGCAATCCGCCGCTTTGTCTCTGGGTCCTTCCGTTTCCACTCTCTCTCTCTTTATTCCTCAAACCTCACCCGTACAAGCCATCCTTCATTCGCTCATTCGCTCAGTTTTAAGCTTTATCTCAGCTCGCTTTGCTCTCTCTCTTCGCGTGCCTATTCGTCCTTCATCGGATTAGGGTTTTTTCACTGTGAAAATCGCGAAATTTCGATCCAAATCCGCCGATTTTCGGCCTAATTTCAGGTAATTTATTCGATTTCGCATCGGATCTGAAATTTTCGATTGATTTGAATTCGGTTTCTGCTTTTTTTCATTAAAAATATACAGATTGCATCAGATGGTTGAATTAGAACTTCGTTTCAGAAAATTAGGGTTCTTTTTCTTCTTCTTCTTTTTCTTATTTTTTGAGATTTTCGATCAAAATTGCATAAAGTTGATTTTTTTTTTTCATTATCAAACCTAGGGTTCGGTTCGATTTATTAGCAATCAATTAAAATATTTACTTCTCGAATAAAAAGATTTATTTTCTTTTGGGAAAAACAGAGATTTTATCGTAAAGTTCGCATCGTTTGTAAATCTCTGTGAGCTGATTTTTTTTTTTTTTGGTTGTTGTTGTTGTTAAACTGACCATCTGGGATTGATAAATTGTTCAACTTTATTAGATATTTGTTTGTGGATATTAGTCCTCTGATTGATGAATTTGATTTTCTCTTTAAAACGGAAGCAATCTGATTCAACTTTCTTCTTTGCATTCCGTTTATGAAATAATAATTTTTAAAAATTCGAATTAACTTTATTTTTATAACCAAAGAACTTGAATTGGCTTTAGTCCTCGTTAAATTTCCAGAAATTTCCTTGATTTAATTTAATTTAATTTTTCTGGGTTTCAGGTGCTCAATACATTTAAGTGGTGATTGGCTTATTGTCTAAACAATCCAATTGGCGATTCAAAATCGAGATGCGGGGATATGATAGAGAAGTAAGCAGACTTGGGTCTTTGTTGAATTATTTATTTTTGTTTTCTTACTTTTTTTTTGAGAGGCATTTGATAACTGTTTTGGTTGATGTAGGAATTACATGGAGGTCTGGAAGATTATGATGAGTATGAGGAGGAAGGTGAAGAGCTAGAGGAAGATGTTGGAGAGGCAGGAGAGGAGGAAGAATATGAAGGAGAAGAAGAGGAAGATCCTAAGCCTACTAAGGAGGAGATAGAATACCTTGAATNAGAAGAAATAGGTTCGGCGTAACCTCGTTGGAGCAAGAAGCTTGGAGGGCTTAGGTACTTGGGTAGATTAGGCTTGGAGGGTCTTCTGCTGTTCATGTATCCCAACTACATTCTTTAGTGGATTATTTACCGCTTGGAGGGCGGCGGAGAGGTTTTACGCCGAGGACTTCGGTTTCCTCTTCGATAACACATCGTGTGTTGTCCATGTGTTTGCATCGTTCTTCCCTTTATCTTTGCCTTATATTTACTGCTGTGGATGTGTTTATATTTGGCTTAGATTGTCTATCAATTCTGTTATTGGCTTATTATTATGTTCCGCACATTAATTGTTTGATATATAGCTTGAATTGGTATTTTTATATTTTGGGGTCTAAACGTTCAAGGATGTTTCATACCCATATTGAACTTTCAGCTCAAAACACAGTCACTTGCCTCAGGAAATGGAGATTCCACAAAGTATCTATTCTTTTTTACCACGAGCATCACTTTGCCATAATTGACCGTGGAAGCATGTATGAAATCAATCATTTCCTTAGGCAGCTTTGTCTTTGATAGTTTATTCAAAACAGCTATGATAGTTTCAATTTCAAGACCAACAGACTCCGCGGCATACAACAAATGAGGGGTCAGGTTGTACTCATGCATTGACTCGGGCCTATACATCAAAGTTCACATACACAACATTGCTATAATCTGACAAATATAGACCCATATAAAAAAAAAAAAAAAAAATACTCAATGCATAAAAGAAAGAAATGATGTGTTATACTCAAAATTTGATACCTACAAACGCGTTCAGCTATAGCAATGAAAAAATCATCCGAGCGCAAAGGCCTATTAGCGTGATCCAGTTTGAACTCTAATTTGGTAAAGTCTCTCTTTTTCTCACCTTGAATTAATCAAATTGAATTCAAATAAATGGAAAGAACAACAAAATAAAAAAAAATAAAAAAAACCCAACAAAATAAAAATCATTGTAGTTTATACAAAGAACAATGATGATACCATCGCGGTTATCATCCTTCTTCACCATAATATGTTAAACCCACAGCCTCACCTTCCACTTCACTCTTACAAAGGAATAAGGTATTGGATGAGTTACCTTTTTTGATGCTTACGCTGTCTTGTATAATGAGGAGGAGGTCTTGCATGTCCTTCATCAGATGCCTCGAGCCCAGCTTTGTGTCCATGTTTATGCCCCTATGTCCCACAAGGAGGTGCCTTTGATATGCGTTTCGGTCGACCTTCGGCCACTGCAGGTAACCTAACATGAGGTGGGTCGATGCCTAAAGAAGGGCCAGTAGACGTACTGTGGGAGGGTGGCTCCTGCTACATGTCAGGAGGGGTTGGACCAATACCCAGGTCAAAGGATGGAATTTATGACAGCTCATAAAATGACCATGGGGTGGGTGGACAGATGTCAGACCCAGGACATGGATGTGGAGTGGGTGGAGGGGTGGTGGGGCTAGGGGATGGATGTGGGGTGGGTGAAGGGATGGTGGGGCTAAGGGATGGACGTGGGGTGGATGGAGAGGGATCTGGGGTAGGGACAACCTAAGGGGTAGCAACAGGTGGACGTCCATCAGGAGCTGTGCTCGTGCTTAGGGTCTCAATAGTGCTTGGCCTCTAAGTAGGCGCTGCCACAGGAGTAGCTGCGTCCTCATTTGGGGCCTTAAGGTCTGGAGTTTGTACTTGCCCAATCTCCTACACTGCATTCAGTACATCAGTAATGTCCTTGTGGTCCTCCGTGCCCATTGGGTGACGGCTCAACAAACGGAGGTATCCTTTAATTTGCACATGGAAAAACCAAGTATATTAGTAATGCAATACCAAATCAACAATGCCTATGAATAATAAAATAAATGTTGGTTCTACTAGCAATTTTTGCAAATTATAGGGAGACCAAGTGTTACCTTTGACTAAATTTAAATTATCTTTTCTATTAAAGATGTAGCTAGCGGATAGCGTAGACAGAAATGCTAATTAAAAATTCAAATAAGCAGAAAACTAAAAATGATAAAAATGGGAAGAAGAATGTATACCATAACTCTAAAGGCTGAAATAGGAAATATGACCTTAAAGCATCTTAAATTAGATTTTTAAATCAACAAAGTTCTCTATAAGGAATCTTAAGCAGACAACAGCTTTAAAAGGGAGGTTTGATGCTAAGCATGCATTGGACCACATATATCATGCTCTCTAAATAGTGGTTTCATGCTAAGAAGTACAGTAAGATGTAGAAGACATGGAGAAGTTACCATTAGAATCAATGTAGCACCAAGGACATCGATGAACCTCCGAGTTACCCTTTTGAACCAGTCGAAGTACTCATGATGTAGAGGCATATCACCAAGCATTGCTTCACAACGCCGTTGAAGGCGATTACCCCACTCCGTGATGTGCACAGCATGTTTCCGCATCCAATCAACACTGACCTTCCCCCAAATCAATGGCATGAAGCACGGTGTCAGTGTCAACATTGCGGGGAATTTCTTGGATCATCCTAAATTGACGAACGACACAATCCGGTGTACGTTTCTCTACTAGGTGGAAAATACAAGCGGCACTGTTGCTATCCACATGGCCTCCCTGAAACGCACCACAGCAGAAAGTCCTCTAATTTGGCTTCATACGGCTACCACACCACCTACAATAGCCCAAAAACAAGTACACAACACATTAGTCAACTATGTTTATATTTCAAAGTTCACCAACGTATATTTTGTTCCTAAACATGTTAAACAAGACATTTTCATACCTGACCTGGCAACATTGAAGCTATTTGCTGGTGATACCTATCCTGAAAATGTGGGCAGGCTTGTTTTTCTTGTTTGGGACCCACAACCACCTACAACAATCAAGAACAAGGGATCAATATCTAGAACTTTCCTACTAAGATAATGTTATGACTAAAACTATAATGTAATCACATATAACTACTAAGATAATCTTATAGATATTTACTCAATTAATAATATCACTAGAATAAGAAACAATCCTTATAAGGTAGAGACTTACTTCAGGTACACGCACTGGAGGACCATAAGCACCCACTAGCGGGCCACGCTCAACTGCCGGGCATAAATAGGGGAACCTAGCCCATGCCAAATACTGGACCAACAATAAGCACCCACCAATCTGACTAGCATCCTTATCGCTTGCCTCGCATAACTCTTGATACAACCATACAAGGCAAGCAGTTCCCCAACTGTACCTTCGTGGGTTGCGAAGGTCTTCCAACTGCTGCACCCACATTAGATGCACCCTATCGTCGGATTTATCCATGAATATTGTGTCCCCCAATAGTGCTAGGATGTAGCATCATGTGTACTTATGTAGCTAATCCTCTTCGGCATTAGGTGGCAATGGATTAGCAACTTGCTCTAAAAGCCATTTGATGAGAATCCTCTGGCCACTAAATTGCTTATGCTGCTCTTGATTTATAGGTTGAAAGCCAAGGAACTCCTAGCACACATTCACCCAATTTTTTTGCGTGCCCCCTGTTATAGCGTCACCATCAACAAGAAGCCTGAGAAAAACCTCCACATCCTGCAATGTGATGGTGACCTCACCATGTGGCATGTGGAAAGTTTGAGTCTTAGGTCGCCATCGCTCCACTAAGGCCGTTATTAGGCCATAGTCAATCTCTCTACCAGGTTGCCTCAAGAGTCCCTCCAAACTAA
>NW_027070319.1:146464-229101 GCF_002906115.3 Quercus suber
CCCTTTTCTATTGACTCTTCCACAGTTGTTGAGAGTGTTGCAACCATTAATGTTGAACAAAGAGTCTTGGTGGAGTTGTGGTGGTGGTGGTGGTGGTGGGGCTGTTGCTGAAGGAATGGTCACAGGAGGAATTCATAATTCACAATCCAATTTGATTTCTGCCTAATAACCTTTACATTACCTATGAATGAATGCCATCTAATATCATAATTTTTGATTGATCCACATCAAACCAGCTAATGTCAACAAAATGGCTCTTAAATGAAATCTAACACAATAATGTTAGATAATACTTATTGTTTGGTTTATTGTTACAAATTAAGTTCACCCCCTTTTTTTTTTTTTTTTTGAGCTGAACATGACATGATTTACATTCATGTTAGACAATACTGATTTTAGAGAAAAAGTATATATATTACTAACATCTCTAAAATCACTAAATCAAAGTATATTTTCTCCAACAAAGGACTAAAATTAAATCCTCAGTAACCTAGCAGGCCAATGTTACTTTAATTGTTAAAATAAAAAAAATAAAAAAACAACTAAAGCATTTTGTCCACTCTAGCAAAGTTTAGAGAAAAATCACTAAATCAGAGTAAATTTTTTCCAAAAAACGACAAAAAATTCAATCCTCAGCAACCCAACAAGTATATATATATATATCTCAAATTTCTCCATTCTTAGTAACATATTTACCATAACTGAACAATTCAAACTTAGATCAAAGTAAATTTTGATCAACAAAGCACTAAAATTAAATCCTTAGCAAATATAAACAAACCCAGAAAATAATCCAATTCCACGTACCAATTCAATCTCAAAAAACAATAAAACTTCAATCTTTTTTAACAGCTCTATTAGAAATTCAATACAGAAACCAATATAGAAAAAAAAACGAATTGAAACCAAAGTTTCTTTGATTTTTCCCACTGTTTCTTAGCAACCAAACGGTGAAACACACTTTGCATTTTGCATAAAGGGACTCACCTTATTTTTGTTTCTTTTTTTTTTCTTTTTTTCCAGAGACTGTGGAGAGGGTGACTGAGAGAGGCGTGAGAGTGAGTTGGTGAGTGAGAGAGTGACAGGGTGAGTGAGAGTGGGTCGGTGAGTGAGAGAGTGAGAGGGTGAGTGAGAGTGGAGAGGGTGAGTGAGAGTCTGCTCTGGTCTGTGTGAGAGTGAGAGGGTGAGTAAGAGTGGAGAGGCGTTAGAGATAGAATGCGTTAAATTTTGAAAAAGCCCTATTAGAAATTGAGTCTTAAAGACTCGGTTTCCAGGTGGCTTCCACGTGGATCAACCACGTCACATACAAATTGCCACGTCACAGACAAATCGATGCTTAAAGGGTTGGCTTATAAATCGAGCCTCTACGACTTGATTTCCAGGTGGACGCCAAGTGAAAAAAACGCCACATTAGATCTGATCTAAACATGAAAAATGAGTCTTAGAGGCTCGATTTATAGGCCTAGAATCGAGTCTTTGAGACTCGAGATGTTAGTAAATTATATACTTTTGAAACCATGCCTACTAACTATATAATTTGGGATATGGGGCTAATTCCGAATTTTGGTCTTTGGGTTTCTGATTTTATTTCTTTTCTGGGTTGTAGCCTGTACTTATGTTGAAATTTAGTTTATTATTATATTGTACAGAACATATACCATGTGTGTATATACGCATCGATTTTTTTTTTTTTTTATAATCTTTTTGGAGCGGCCTTGTATTAGAGTTGCGGTTTGTAAAAAGGATTTTGATTGTCTCACACTTATAGTTTGTAAGATATCCATACAAATCTTGTATCATCATCTGTTAAATGTGGAAATTCTTAAACAAAATGGACACCTGGTGTGAAGGCTTGGACACTGTAAGTGCGGACGGTACACTAGGGAGAGTGCGAAACAATAATTCTTTTGTAAAAATGCCCCTAAAAGATAAATGTTTTGTGGGGTTTGATTAAAAAAATAAAATCTTTTATCAGCAAAATAACCTTAAAAGTATTCCACGAGCTTTGTTTTTCAATGCAACCAAGACAAACACAAATATTTTTTTTTAAAAAATATTTTAAAAAACTTAAGAACATCAACTTGACTTAGCAAACAAACAGAAAAATTTCTTACTCAAAAATCACGTGGGTTCTAATTAGCTCAACTGTTAAAGTTTTTTGTTATTGAATAAAAGACCTGGGTTTTGAACTCCACCTACACCAAAAATAAATTAATTTTTTAGCGATAAAAACTAATTATCATGGAGTGGACATTATAGGTTCTAATTCTGTCCTACTTATTGAAAAAATAAAAAATAAAAAAATCATAAAAAATAAAAAGAAGGAAGCAGATAAGCAATAACATATGGGGGGCTCTCCTCTCAACATGTACAAGCAATTTGAAGAAGACATTTGATACATGGAACAATGTTGTCAAAATTGGAATCCTATATAGGATCATGGGAAGTAGGCGAGATCGTAGATTGTAAGATCCTATATTATTTGAGAAAAAAAAATAAAAAAAATACATATTGATATGTTAAATAATCACATACATTATATATTCATTGATATAATTACCATACATCATAATACAAAAGGTACACATAGATCAAGGTGGTACATGAGGTAATATGAGGGTGAAATAGTATTTCTAACATAATTACCATTCATCTATGTGTACTTGATGTTAGAAATAATGAATGATTGTATTGTATTTCACCCTGAAAGAATATACATGAGTGCCTTTATATAGGAGGCATATGAGTGCAGTACAAGTAAGAATGTAGTATAAGAATATGTATACAAGAAATCTAGTTGGGCCTAAAGCCCACAACAATATACACGTTAACAACTCTAAATTGACCAGTTTATGTAGATTTTGTTTTTTGGGTGTGTTCTGACATGTTACACATTACCTCTCTATTGTGATTTTTCTCTCAAATATGCACAAAATGAGATAACCCACTTAGAATCAATAAAGTGCCTCACTAAAAAATTCCAATTAGAGCTTTCATAACAAGGGTGTCAAACCCACTAAAAAGTTATTTTTTTTGGCATTTTAAACCACAAAAACCATGCTCCATCAAAGTTTTCAAATGCCAAAAATTTTGTCGCTCAGCTATGTACATTAGAGCACTCCCATCAAGAGTTTTAAAATTTTTAGCATTTAGCATCTAAAAACCTAATTTTATAGCATTTAACACATCACTTTACAATACCTCTAATATCAAAACTTATATTTTTTTTACTATTTCATTTAAATATTCTTTCTTTATTATTTTTTATTCTCTCTCTCTCACCATATGAGTGCAGTACAAGTAAGAGTGTAGTACAAGAATGTGTGCTATACAAGTAATCTAGTTGGGCCTAAAGCCCACAACACTATACACATTAACAACTCTAAACTGACCAGTTTATGTAGATTTTGTTTTTTGGGTATGTTTCGACATGTTAGACATTACCTCTCTATTGTGATTTTTCTCTCAAATATGTACAAAATGAGATGACCCACTTAGAATCAATAAAGTGCCTCACTAAAAAATACCAATTAGAGCTTTCATAACAAGGGTGTCAAACCCACTAAAAAGTTATTTTTTGGCATTTTAAACCACAAAAAACCTTGCTCCATCAAAGTTTACAAATGCCAAAATTTTTGGCACTCAACTATGTACATTAGAGCATTCCCATCAAGAGTTTTAAAATTTTTAGCATTTAGCATCTAAAAACCTAACTTTATAGTATTTAACACATCAGTTTACAATATCTTTAACATCAAAACTTCTATTTTTTTACCATTTCATTTAAATATTATTTCTTTATTATTTTTTTATTCTTCCTCTCTCTCTCTCTCCCACAGCAGAAAAATAAAATTAAAAAATTATAACATCTTGCTATAGTGCGCTCTAAAAAATGAGAGCGCATTGTAGCAAGATATCAAAATTTTTAGCATATGATCATCTTTGATGGAGTGAGTTTTTATGGTTTCAAATGCTAAAATTTGCATTTTAACATTTATACAACCCTTGATGAGAATGCCCTTAAGTTGTCATCTTTAGTAGCTCACCCTAGCAAAAAAACTCAAAAAAAAAAAAAAAAATTTATTAGGTCTCTCTCATTCTCAATAAAATACATTTTCTCTCTATCTGGTCTCCTCTTTTTTCCTTTCTTTTTTTTTTCTTTTTTTTTATTTTTTTTATTTTTTTTAGTTTTGTAATTTTTGAATTTTTGTAAGGACAGAATGGTAACTTATTTGCATTAACCTATCTATATTCTATATATTACTAAAAATTGAAGCGTAGCGTTTAATGATGTTGCTCTCACGTTGCGCCACATTAGTTGCCACGTCATTTTCTTTTAAAACAAAATAATTTTTTCTTTAATTTTAAAATGGTTTTTACAATTTTCAACCCTATAAATCCCAGTCCTATAAATGCAGCCCATTACTTATTTATTCTTCCCATTATCACCCTATAATAAATTTGTATAATTAATCCAGCCCATCTCTTATTTATTTAGTTCCACTATCAAGCCCAATCCAAAGCCTTTTTAGTTCAGCTTAAAGGAAAAAGAAATTAAAAATATCAAATGTTCAAGCCGGTTTGGAAGAAAAAAAAAAAAAAAAAAATATATATATATATATATGTTTTTTTATAAATATAAAAAATAACGGTAAATTTAAAACGGTACCCTGATATTAACTAGTACTAAAATATATTGTTTCACTGATTAAATCGGTATAATATCCAGTACGATATTGACTTATTTGGACTTAAACAAACCAACTTTTGAATGTGGGTGGTCCATTCCCATTTACTTTCTTTGTTTTCTTCAAAAGCGATGACAACTTATTTATTTACTTTTTTTTTGGAGAAAAATGACAACTCATTATCGGTGCACGTGATGTGAATAATTATGTCTGTGACCCTTCGGTTGTTATTGCGTACGTAGGACTGGTAGGAGTTTGCATGGACTACCCTTTTTTAAGAGAAAGAGGGAATTACTCTCGAGTATTCAATAATTCTCTCAAGAAAAAGACAGATCAAACACATATAACATTAGGAGAAATCATTCAGTTTTCAGTGGCTTTTAAAAAAGTAATCATAAATCAAGCAAAGATGAGCACAAAACTTCATGTAGCCATGTTTCCCTGGTTTGCCTTTGGCCATTTCATTCCTTACCTTCACCTTTCCAACAAGCTTGCAGAGAGAGGCCATGGAGTGTCCTTTATAGTGCCCAGAGGAGCACAATCAAAGCTACAACACCTCAACCATTATCCAAACCTTATCAACTTCTATCCTCTTCTCATTCCCCAAGTAGATGGACTACCCCTTGGTGCCGAGACTGCCTCGGATGTTCCTCTTCCACTTCATATGCACCTTGCTATAGCTCTCGATCAAACCCAACATCAAGTTGAAACTATTCTTACCACTCTCAAGCCTGGCTTCATCTTCTTTGATTTTAGTCATTAGATGCCAGTTCTGGCTCACCAATTTGGTACCAAGGCCATTTTCTATTCTGTGGTAAGTTCGGCTACACTTTCATTTCATATGGTCCCTTCTAAGAAAATTGCAAAATATTCCACAAATGAAGAGCTAGTTCAACCCCCTCCAGGCTATCCTTCTTTGTCAGTGCTACTAAAACACAAGGAGTTCGAAATTGCAAAAGTAAAAATACTTGTGGAAGATCAAGGAACTGGGACGTCCTTGTACTTTCGAATCACCTCTAGCTTGAAAGACTGTGATGCCATTGCCTTGAGGACAAATCATGAGGTTGAGGGGACTTATTGTGACTATCTAAGGCAGCAGTACGCCAAGCCCATATTGCTAACTGGACCTGTCCTGCCTGAAATACCAGTGACGAAGCTTGATGAAAAATGGACTAATTGGTTATCCAATTTTGAGGAAGGTACTGTGGTGTATTGTGCATTTGGGAGCCAAACTATATTACAAAAGAACCAGTTTCAAGAATTGGTTTTGGGGTTTGAGTTAAGTAGGAAACCATTTTTTGTGTCGCTGAGTGTTCCAGATGGATGTGCAACAATTGAAGAAGCTTTGCCAGAGGGGTTTGAAGAGAGAGTTAAAGGAAGAGGGTGGGTGCATGGGGGATGGGTTCCACAAACACTGATGCTGGAGCACAAATCTGTTGGGTGTTTCGTGACCCATTGTGGTCATGGATCCATGTGGGAATCTCTTCTTAGTAACTGTCAAATAGTATGTGCTCCATACCTTCTTAGTGATCACATTATGAGTGCTAGATTAATGGTGGAAGAACTGAAGGTTGCAGTGGAGGTCGAGAGAGAAGATAATGGGTGGATTTCCAAGGAGAGCTTGAGCCATTCCATTATCTCTGTGATGGACAAGGAAAGTGAGGTAGCTGGGTTGGTGAAATATAATCATGCCAAATTAAAGGAGGTACTTACTACTGAAGGTCTGCAAGAGAGGTATTTACACAATTTCATTCAGAGCCTGCAAGGCCTTTTGGATTGACAAATAAGTGTTTGTATGGATTCGACTATTTTTAATTAATCCCTTGTACTAAGATGAGTACTACAGGTTTCATTAATGGAGGAAGTATTCACTCATGTTGTAGTTGAGGGGAAACCAAAATGGTCTTGGAAGGAAGAGTTGCAAGTTATCAGTTCAGTTATGCCTACTTTTAGGAGCACTTAAAAAAAAAAAAAAAAACTTTCGATGTGGTTTATTTGGGTATATCTATTTGTACTTCTTTTCTAGGCTTGTATCCATAGTTTGTTTTATTTCCCTTTCAGCTAAAATCAATTCCATATGTTGAGTGAAGTTGATAGCTTTGTCCATAACTATGTCAAAACAGGCATGCTGTTTTCTTTTTAGTTTAATGAAATTTAAGCTTATCAAAAAAGAGAATGTCAAAACAGGCATGCTGAAATATAAATTAATTAATTAAACACCAAATAACATAAGCGGTGACTGGTAGTTATGCCGGGTGCACGTCAATGAGCTAAAATCAATTCCATATGTTGAGTGAAGTTGATAGCTTTGTCCATAACTATGTCAAAACAGGCATGCTGTTTTCTTTTTAGTTTAATGAAATTTAAGCTTATCAAAAAAGAGAATGTCAAAACAGGCATGCTGAAATATAAATTAATTAATTAAACACCAAATAACATAAGCGGTGACTGGTAGTTATGCCGGGTGCACGTCAATGCCCTATGCCATCTCACGGTATAACTTGACTTCCGGGCTTGTTCTTGAAGAAATGTAGAATAATTTATCATATATTCAGAGTTAATTATGATAAATAAATATGATTTTTATTTTATTTTAATTTAGTTTATTTCCCCTGTCAAAAATTTCTAATATAATTGGCAATTAAAAAATTCCAAAATTTCTAGATTCCAAATAGAAGTAACTCTTTTAGGGGCATCAGATGACAATTTCTAAATTTTTATTGGGACATGTTGTGCTTAGCTTATATCTTCTCACAGTGTAATTAGACCTTTAATTTTGTTGTGGGAGGACTTTAAACAAGTAGATATTTTTCATGGATTTCAATAAATTAAATAATTTTATTTCTCCTTTTATTTTCTCTTAAAAAATATCTTTAAAAGAGTGATAACTTCTAAATTATATACTAGTAATCGGGATCTCATGCAATATAGGGAAAATTAATAAAAAAAAGTATTTATATATAATACATATTTATTTCATAATTAATAATAAATAAAGTGTCAATTAGAAAAGTTGTAGAAAAGAACATTAGTAGTTTTATTAGAATTTGTTTAGAGAAAATTAAATCTAGTTCAATCAAAATTTGTTTAGTTTTATGTTACTTTATAGGAAAAGACGGCAAGTTCTAATTAGTTTAAACTACCATAATTTAGAATTATTTTTAACTTAAAAAATGATTTTTAAAAATATATATTAGAATAATGACGTTGACACTAGTTTTCAAAAGCTTGTGGACAAAATTAGTAGAATAAGTCAACACAAAGTCAAAGACTTTTATTTTATATTATACTAGTCAAAGACTTTTTTTTTTCCCTAATTGAGGGCATAAATATATAAGAGGCTTCATTGGGAATTTTTATAGAATTTAAACTCAATTAAAATATACATATTTGAATGACATAAAAAAATGTGGATTTTCAAAAACTTAAATGGCAATATCTGAAGAAGTAAAAATAAATAAATAAATAAATAATTTTATTTTATATTACATATTGATATGTAAAAGAACCTATAATCCTTGGAATGATTTTCGCTCTTAGAATTAGATAAAACTTCAATAACCTTTCTAGCAGTAAACCTTGCCACCCTCAAATATACTGCTTGCATATTTCAAGCCCCTTATACCGATTCAAAACCCCATAAGATCATCATTAGATTTCAATGAGATTGCTGTAATTAATAATAATTTCTAGATTTGACAAACGGGTTAGATCTGGTTCGGATCAACCCATATTTTTTCACATACAAAAAAAAAAAAGAAAAAAAAAAAGAAAAACAAAAACAAAAACAAAAACAAGAACAAAAACAAAAATTACTAAATATATAGTCAACAATAGAAAAATAGTAAAAAATAAATGTTAAATAATGCTATGACTGCTGCTGGACCAGATGTGCACACCAGTGATGACATAGAGTTGCTTGCTTGCTGAAGAGCCTTAGAATTTGCTGTGAATGCTGGATTTTCCAGGTTGATTATTGAGGGTGATAACAATAATGTAATTCATGCTATATCTTCTGTTGCGAAAAACACTTCGTTATTTGGTAATGTAGTGGATGATATTTGCCATCTAATAAGAGGATTGCATTGGTTTGAGGTTTGTTGGATTAGGAGGGGTGGGAATAGGGTAGCCCATGCTTTGGCTCAACATGCTAGACATACTTTAGTTGAGGATTTGTACTGGATGGAGGACTCTCCCCCACCAGCCATGGATGCTTTGTGATGAAATTGAGAAATTCACTAGTGAGTCACACGATGCCTTCGCGTTCGAACGCAAACTTACACAATGCAAAGAAGAAAACCTATCAAAGGGCACCGGTGTGGTGCCGGCCAAATACCCTCCGAAGGTTAAGTCAGAAAGTATTCTCACAGCTCTAGAGTGCTAGAGATGGTAGATAATGCGTACCTTTATTGGTGAGAGTATTGGGGCTTTTATAGTAGTCGAAAGTTTTTCCTCTTAGACTTGGCATCCAAGTCTTTTCCTTGTAGAAATCCTCTTTTTTAGAGTCCAAAACGTGGTGGACAGATCTTCTCCTTATAGGGAAGATCTTCACCAATACATGAGATTTCTAGAGTCCAAGTAGCGCAAGGACTCTGTTTAGGGCCTTACGAGAATGGGCCAAAGTGTTCCCATTAAGGGGTCCAACAGGCCCATGGCCGACCAGCCCATCTTTCTTCGCTCCGTCCACATTAGGTCCATCCACTTAAGGTCCGTCCACTTAAAGCCTCGTGTAAATAACGGGCTCGTCTATTCTTTAGTTCGCGGACTATAGTTAGCCCGTACATTCACAATAGGCATCCTAGCGCGTATTTTCTCCCTTTCAGTTGCCCCCTCACCTAGTGGGTCCATCATGGATAAGAGAACGGACCCATGGGGTGAAGGTTTTAAAATCTCGATCATGTTTTCATGACACCTAGATCCGTGAACTTACCTCCATACATTGTCAGATCAGGAGTTAACTCATTTATGAGTTGTGCCAAGTGTCATCCTATCAATGGTCATTGTTTTGGAACGAGGTGTCGCTTCTTCTTCCGTGCATATCCTTTATAAATATCGACCCCTTCGCCCTTCATTTTTCCACTTGTTGCTGGAAAAAATTGTCAGAGCAAGTCCGTCACATCTGTCAGAGAATAGTCCGTTCACTCCCATACCCGTCGTCTGCAGCATCTTGCTTACTTCGAACTTTTTGGTAAGTGGTCCTATCCGTCCTCTTTTAATTTTAATTCTCTTTTTTTTTTTTAATCTCTTTTTTAGACTTTATGTGCCCGTCGTTCTTTCCAAACCCGTCAGAGTCTTAGGTTTTGACATTACCTGTAGGCCATGTCTAGTGCGTCGAGTAATCAGTCGGTCGTTCGTGATAAGGTGGACTATGAAGAGGTATACCCGTCAGGTCCCAAAGACCACGACGCCCCGAGCAAGGAGAATAGTCCTTCATCATCCTCCTCGTCCTCAACAAATGAGGGCCTGGAGATGATCGACATACAAGAGGTTTTAGCTGACGACGAAGAGCCGATAGTTAGATCCGTTGTGGGAGCTGATGGACTTAGGGAGTTCATCATGCTTCCAGAATGGACGGTACACGCCTTCACGTCCACTATCAAAGAACCCCACTTTAATACCCTTAGGGCCCATTACCAAATCCCAGACCACATCCCACTCTGTCTACCTTATATGCCAGAAAAATGTTATTATGAAGGAGTTGACGGAGTAGGTGTGTATGAACAAGTGCTCAAGGCCGGCCTGAGATTTCCATTAAATTCGTTACACCGCGAACTCTTAAAATACCTAGGTATGTCCGTCAGTCAGGTGTCTCCTAATGCCTGAAGGGTTTTCATCGCGATGGAGGTTTTGTACGGAGCCATGTCGGACGGTGGGAGAAGGCTTACGATAAAAGAGTTCCTCCACTGCTACCGTCCGGATGAGATAGATAAGTCGAGGGACATGTATAGCTTTGTCCCTAGGAGCCCTGTCCTGAAAAGTTATTTTTGAAACCCCATACTCAAATAGAGACTGGAAGAGTCGCTACATTTTCATCGAAGGAAATAATTGGATGTGTCATCCAGGGGAGACGGACTTCATGCCCGTCGACACAGTTTGGGGCATTTTAAACCCATCTGGTATGGCCCGTCGTAAATGACTCCGTGCAGTTTAATAATTTTTATAATGTTTTTAACGTCCGTCCTCTTTGATGCAGTTCGACGATGTCCCCAGATTACCCTTAAGGAATTCAGTTTCCTTGAAAAAATATTTGCAAAGACAAAGCCCGAGGAGCGGATCTGGGCCAAGCTCGTTAACCTCGACACCATCCATTGGTATTGTGACGGGCCCGAACCAACCCCGGTGGCACTAAAGTACGAGAAGCAGACCCGTCTACGTAAGTCCGTCGACCCTATTACCTGTTTTTACCGTCATTATTATTATTTCTTAATCCGTCTACCTTTTTTAGAGATAGAGGATGCAAAGAGGCGAGTAGCTATAAGACTTCAGGCTGCAAAGAACAAAGAAGCTAGAATGGACCCCATGGGGACAGGCTCCAGCAAGCAGAGTCTGAAGAGGAAACTGCCCGTGAAGGGTGATTGTCTGCCAAAACAGCCCAAGATCCCCTTGGAGCCGGTCGTCGGCTTGATGGCTGGGGGGAATAAGTTGGTCACTCTGATTAAACACGGTGCGTGTAAGGGTCTGATGACGGGTCCGTCTGGTAGCCAGAAGAAGCCACCCGTCCTTCTTCGTGAGGACTCCAAGTATGCCCTCGAGAGGCTGTTGTCGATTATTACTACCGACGACTACGAGGATTTGGGGAATCACTCAACGGAGGCGATGGGGGAGATGGGCCTCTTCAACATTGCTCAGGTACTTCCTCCGTCGTCTTTTGGTCTACCCGTTCACCACTTGCTACCCTTAAATATTTTACTTATGCATTTTTGTTGTCCCTCAGGCTATGATCATGATGAAAGGCATGATGGGATGGTGTCTCAATCATAAGACGACCATTGGCCGGGTTCGTGAGAAAGCCAAGGCGATGGAGGAGGAGCTGCTCGATCTCAAGGCCTGGAAGGTTGTCCAGGAGAAGAAGCTTAAGATGGCCGAGACGGCCCGGGACGAATGTATCCAGCTGACGGACCGTTTGAAGAAAGCCTTGGTGGAGAAAGACGATGAGGTCCGTCAGGCGAAGGAGGATGCGATACGCGAGTACCGCGACTCAGGCGCCCTCATTTCGGAACTGAGTCTGGTTTATAACGATGGGTTTGACGATGCCCTCCGTCAGGTGAGGGCATTATACCTGGATATAGACTTATTCACCGTCGCCGTCACTGCCCTCGAGCCAACTGCTCAGCCCGTTCAGTCTGAAGATACTGATGTTCTTTTTGATGAGAACGTCCCTGTCCGCGAAGCTTCTGTAGATCAAACCGTTGCGGACAGCCAAGCTAAGGACGTTAGGGACCGTTCAGCTGAAGAGAAAGAGACAGCAGTAGAAGATTTGTAATAACTTAGTTTTATTAATTAATCTCCTTTTTTTTTTTGTATCAAGTGTAGAACAATTTTTAATGCTCGTCATGTTTATGGGGTTTGTATGAACATAGTCCGTTCAGTATGTTTACATTCTGTAAGGTCTGTTGACATTTGTTTTATCTTTGTGAAATGCATGTGTTTTATTTTAAAGTACATTTCATCTTTAAAATGAACTCCGTTCTGCTTATGCGATTCTTCTGTCCATTAACCGTTTAACCAAGGGTCGTCATCCCTTAAGATAATTTGTCCGTTTGTGGGATTTTTAGAATTACCATTCATTTTAGAATGGTTCGTTTAGTACGTGGGCTTAGCCCGAATTCTAAGTGCTATCACCCTTTGGGAATGATCCGTCCAACTTGTGGTCGTTATTTTTGGCCCGTCCATTATGTGGATTTTAAAAGAGTTACAATCTTTTTTGGGATGGTCCGTCCAGCTTGTGGACGTTATTTTAGGCCCGTCCATTATGTGGACTTAGTAGTTACCATCTTTTTAGGATGATCCGTCCAGCTTGCGGACGTTATTTTGGGTCCGTCCATTATCTGGACTTAGTACTTACCATCCTTGTAAGACGATCCGTCCAACTTGTGGACGTTATTACTGGTCTGTCCATTATTTGGACTTAGTAGTTACCATCCTTTTGGGATGATCCGTCCAGCTTGTGGACGTTATTACTGGTCTGTCCATTATCTAGACTTAAGATTTTCATCCTCTTGGAATGATCCATCCATCATGTAGACAATATTTTTAACAGTCTTCATAGGACATAAGATTTTCATCCTCTTGGGATGACCCGTCCATCATATGGACAATATTTTTAACCGTCCGTCATAGGACTTAATATTTTCATCCTCTTGGGATGACTCGTCCATCATATGGACAATATTTTTAACCGTCCGTCATAGGACTTAAGATTTTCATCCTCTTGGGATGATCCGTCCATCATGTGGACAGTATTTTTAACGGTCCGTAATAGGACTTAAGATTTTCATTCTCTTGGGATGACCCGTCCATCATGTGGACCATATTTTTAACCATCCGATATTGAATTAACTAGATTAAGCAGGAAAAATTCAGTAGAGTCTGAAAGAAATCTTTATAGGAAAAAAAAAAGGTGCCTGCCCCCTTGGGCTTAAAAAAGCACTGGTAGAGAGATTTGTTCAAAGTAAAGAAAAATAATGGAAATAGCTGTTCGAAGTAAAACTACTGAAAACTTTAGAAATAAACTGGAAAGTTGGGGGGGGGGGGGGGAGGGGGGGGGGGGGGTTGATGCCCTTTATGTCGTCTCTATTGGTAGTATCTTCGTAGGTGCTCTGTGTTCCACGGGTGTTGCAATTTTCGTCCGTCCATGGTTTCGAGGTGGTAGGTCCCCTTCCTCTGCCAAGACAAGATCTTGTAAGGTCCTTCCCAGTTGGGGCCAAGTTTTCCTTGTGAAGGATCTTTAGCCGCTCCCATTACCTTCCGTAGCACAAGGTCCCCAATCTGAAAGTCTCTGTGTCTGACTTTGGAGTTGTAGTATTTTTCCATGAGGTTTTGGTATCGGGCCAACCTTTGTTCTGCTGTAGCTCGGACTTCGTCGACTAGGTCTA
This sequence comes from Quercus suber, assembly GCF_002906115.3. Classification (NCBI taxonomy): domain Eukaryota; kingdom Viridiplantae; phylum Streptophyta; class Magnoliopsida; order Fagales; family Fagaceae; genus Quercus; species Quercus suber. The sequence continues at coordinate 160,248 of NW_027070319.1, forward strand.
GCTGTAGTCGCAAAGCCCCTTCGTTCTTGTCATCATTGTAGCTCTCCACTCGATAACTTGTAAGCCCTATCTCTGCTGGAATGACAGCCTCGCTCCCGTATGCTAGCCTGAATGGTGTTTCTCCCTTGGGTGTTCTTGCCGTTGTACGATATGCCCACAAGATACTTGGTAACTTATCGGGCCAGATGCCTTTTGCCCCGTCGAGCCGGGTCTTGATGATTTTGAGTAGGGACCGGTTCGTGACTTCAACTTGCCCATTGGCCTGCGGATGTGCGGGTGATGAGTAGTGATTTCTGATGCCTAATTTCGAGCAGAAATCTTGGAATGCCTTGTTGTCAAACTGTTTTTCGTTATCGGAGACGAGTACCCTTGGTATCCTGAATCTGCATATGATATTTCTCCATACGAAACTCCTGATGTTTCTCTCTGTGATAGTCACCAGAGCTTCCGCCTCCACCCACTTAGTGAAATAGTCGATCCCTACCACCAGAAATTTCAGCTGTTGTGCAGCCGTCGGGAGAGGGCCCATAATGTCTAGCCCTCATTGGGCGAACGGCCAAGGGGCCGTCATGGGTGTCAGTTCTTCGGTTGGTTGCCTAATTAGGTTATCGAACCTTTGACATTTGTCACAAGTCTTGACGTAGGCTTGTGCGTCCTTCTGCATTGTAGGCCAATAGTATCCTGCCCGAATCAGTTTGTGTACTAAAGACCGCGCCCTCGAATGGTTTCCGCAGATACCCTTATGGACCTCTCTCATTACGTAGTTTGCTTCCTCGTGGCCCAAACACCTTAGGTATGGTCGTGAGAATCCCCTCTTGTATAAGACGTCATTGATTATTATGAATCGTGAAGCTCGGACTTTCAGTTTTCTTGCTGCGACTTTGTCGTCTGGGAGCGTGCCTTCCTTCAGGTAGGCCGTTAGCGGCGTAGTCCAATTGTATTCAGGATTTACTTCCTGCACTTCTGCCTTACTGTTAATGATTGAGGAATTCTGGATAAATGACAATACCTGACCGGGGGCCATCATGACCTCTGCGGAGGTGGCTTTTGCGAGCCGGTCAGCACATTCGTTCTCCTCCCTTGGGATTTGGACGAATGTGACCTGGAGGGTGTCGATCCGTCTCCTGACCTCTTCCAAGTATTTCTTCATCTTTTCCCCCTTACACTCATAGGCGCCGTTAATCTGACTGACTATTACCTGCGAATCGCAATGTACAATCATGGCCTCAGCACCTGCTGCTTTCGCCAGGTCTAATCCTGCCACCAATGCTTCATACTCAGCCTCATTATTGGTTGTTGGGAAGTCCAGCCGAATCATACACTTGATTTTCTCTAGGTCAAGGGTTAGAATTACTACCCAGGCGCCTCCAGCTTGCTTGTTTGATGATCCATCCATGTGGATGTTCCATTGTCCGAGGGCTTGTGGCTCATTCTGCTCTATTTGCGTGTATTCGGCGATGAAGTCCGCCACTGCTTGGCCTTTTATTGCGGTTCGCAGTCGGTAATGTATGTCAAATTCGCTCAGCTCTATCGCCTACAGGGCCATTCGTCCGGCAGCTTCAGGGCTGCTCATTGCCCTTTTTAGGGGTTGATTCGTTAGGACGATGATGCTGTGGGCTTGAAAGTACGGTTTGAGTTTTCGGGCTGCGGTTACTAGTGCGAAGGCGAGTTTTTCCATATGGGGGTACCTCTCTTCAGCCCCTTGGAACCCCCTGCTTATGAAATAGACGGGTCGCTGAGTTCCTTCCTCTTCTCTTACTAGGGCCGCGCTCACTGCCACCTGCGAAACTGCTAGGTATAAGTAGAGGTCTTCTCTTGGCTTGGACGGGCTGAGCAAGGGTGGCGAGGCGAGGTATTTCTTCAGGTCTTCAAATGCCTTCTGGCACTCATCCGTCCACTCGAACGACTTCCTTAGGACGCGGAAGAACGGTAGACACTTGTCCGTTGCTTTGGAGACAAACCTGTTCAAAGCGGCAATTTTGCCGTTTAAGCTTTGCACTTCCTTTACTGTCCTTGGCGGTTCCAGCTTCATGATGGCCCGTATCTTCTCCGGGTTGACCTCTATTCCTCTTTGGGACACCATAAAACCCAAGAATTTTCTCACCGTTACTCCGAATACGCACTTGCCCGGATTCAGTTTCATGTTGTATGATCGTAGGGTATCAAATGTCTCCAGGAGGGTTGCTCAGGTGATCTTTTTCGTGTGGGCTCTTGACCAGCATGTCGTTGACGTAGACCTGTATGTTCCTCCCTATCTAGTGCACGAACATTTTGTACATTAACCTTTGGTACGTTACCCCAGCATTCTTGAGTCCTTGGCTGGTGACGAAGGACGTTTTCTCCTGATCAGATTCCTCCATCTTGATCTGATTATAACCTGAGAAGGCATCCATAAAACTTAGGAGCTGGTGTCTGGCCGTAAAGTCGACCAGCGCATCTATCCGTGGGAGGGGGTAGCTGTCCTTTGGGCATGCTTTGTTAAGGTCCGTGAAGTCGACACACATTCGCCACTTCCCGCTAGACTTCTTAACCATGACCACGTTCGCCAACCACTTTGGGTAATATACTTCCCTAATGAAACCCGCCTCGAGTAGTTTTTTGACCTTCTGCGCTATTGCTCTATCCTGTTCGTGAGCGAACACTCACTTTTTCTGCCGGACGGGTAGGGTTGAGGGGTTCATGTTAAGCCTGTGTACTGTGATAAAAGGATCGATCCCGGGCATGTCTTCGTGGTTCCATGCGAAAACGTCTAGGTTCCTCTTGAGGAATGTTGTGAGGGCCTGGCGCACTGGCTGGCAGGCCAATGTTCCTATTCTGGTCGTCCACTCTGGTTTTGATTCGTCGAGTGTTATCTCCTCCAGCTCTACAACCGGTTCTGCGACTGTCCACTGCTCTTTTACGCACATTGTCTGATGATGATCTTCCATTTCTAGCATGGCAATGTAGCATTCTCGGGCGGTTACTTAATTCCCTCGCAATTCCCCAATCCCATAGTCTGTTGGGAACTTGATCGTTAGGTGGTATGTTGATGTTGCTGCTTTCCACAAGTTAAGTGTGGGCTGTTTGAGAATACTATTGTAAGCGGAGGAGTAGTCCACCATGAGGAACATTACATTCATAGTGAGTTCTTGCGGGTAATCGCCCACTGTTACCGGGAGTGTGTTGGAGCCTATTGGGAATACCCTTGTCCTTCCAAAACTGACAAGTGGAGCACTTGTCGGTATCAATCGTGCTCTGTCTATCCCCATTTGCTAGAATGCTGGATAGTATAGAATGTCTGTTGAGTTGCCGTTGTCGATTAGTACTCGGTGGACGTTGTAGTCCCACACACGTATGCTGACAACCAGCGCGTCGTCATGTGGATGATGGAGTCTCCTTGCATCTTCTTCAGTGAATCCAATGATAGGGCTCTCCACTCGTGCGATATTAGGCGTAGAGACTGTTAGATGGACGTTCAGGACCGATCTGAGGTACGTTTTTCGAGCTTTTTTGGAATAACTAGTAGCCGCGGTCCTTCCCACGATCATCCTTATGTCTCCGATGGGGGGTCTAGGACGCTCATTATCCCGTCGGGGGGTTGGCTTTTGGCGATTGGGATCCGTTCTCTCTTTGTTGACGAACTTCTGCAACTTCCCTTGTCTAATGAGGGCTTCAATTTGCTGCTTCAGGTCGTAGCAATCGGCTATGTCGTGACCGTGATCTTGGTGGAAACGACAATATTTGTCTCGCGGCCGTTTGCTTGGGTCGCTCTTTAGTTTCCCCGGGAACGTTAGTGTTTCCTCGTCTTTGATTTGCATCAAAACTTGGTCAATCGGGGCGTTCAGAGGGGTGAAACTTGTGAACCTTCCTCCAGGGGGCTTAGGGCGCCTTTCGTCCCTTTTGTCTCCTGTCCTTGGTCTTTTCTGCCTTTGATCCTGACGCACGTCCGCCTACCGTTCCCTCTTCCTGGGCTTTTCCTCCCGTGCTAGTAGCGCGTCTTCCGCGTTCATGTACTTGGTGGCCCTGTAGAGTACCTCTGACATGGTTTTGGGGTCGTTTTTGTACAGGGAAAACAAAAACTTGCCCTTCCGCAACCCGTTCGTGAAAGCCGCCACCAGTATTTTGTCGTCGGCTTCATCGATCGAGAGCGCTTCCTTATTGAAGCGGGTTATGTAGGATCTTAATGTCTCGTCCTCTCTCTGCCTGATGCTCATTAAGCATGCCGTGGATTTCTTGTACCTGTGTCCCCCTATAAAGTGCGAGGTGAACTGAGCGCTTAATTCTTTGAAAGTGCTGATGAAGTTCGACGTCAGCCAACTGAACCAAATTCTTGCGGGACCCTTCAGTATGGTTAGGAAGGCCCTACACATGATTTCGTCCGGTACCCCTTGTAGATGCATCAAGGTCTTGAACGTCTCCAGGTGGTCTAGGGGATCCTTGACCCCATCATAACTCTCTATCTGTGGCATCCGGAACTTGTGTGGCAAGGGAAAGGAATTGGCGAGGCCGGTGAATGAAGAGTCAGTCCGGTTCACTAGGTCGACCAGGTCGCTGGACACTCGTCCTTTTAGGGCGTTCATCATGACCTCCATTTGTTCTTTCATCGCTTGCATCTCTGCGAACATGGGCGGAGGAGTCGCATCCATGAGGGATGGGAGGCTCGTGTTTTGTCGTTCTGGCCTGCTTGGGGCGTTGCTCCCTTCAGGCCCTTCTCAGTCTCTTTGCATGGCGCTGGTACCTTCCTGATCCTTCTTCTGGTTGTTGGGTGCTGTGTTTCTTTGACGCAACTGTTCTTCTAGGTCATGATTTTGTTTGGTGAGGCGCTCCAGGGCCGCAGTGAGAGTCCGAACCTGTCTTTCGAGTGCGGTTGTGGGTAGTTCCTCTCCTTGGATGTCGTTGGTTGTTGCCATCGAGCGAGTGAGCACCATGCAACCTTTCTGTCTCAGGGATGAAGCAACGTCTGACTTCTTTCTTCTCACATTTCCCACAGACAGCGTCAACTGATGAAACTGAGAAATTCACCGGTGAGTCACACGCTGCCTTTGCGTTCGAACGCAAACCTACACAATGCAAAGAAGAAAACCTATTAAAGGGCATCGGTGTGGTGCCGGCCAAATACCCTCTGAAGGTTAAGTCAAAAAGTATTTTCACATCTCTAGAGTGCTAGAGAGGGTAGATAATGCGTACCTTTATTGGTGAGAGTATTGGGGCTTTTATAGTAGTCGAAAGTTTTTCCTCTTAGACTTGGCATCCAAGTCTTTTCATTATAGAAATCCTCTTTTTTAGAGTCTGAAACGTGGTGGACAGATCTTCTCCTTATAGGGAAGATCTTCACCAATACATGAGATTTCTAGAGTCCAAGTAGCGCAAGGACTCTGTTTAGGGCCTTACGAGAATGGGCCAAAATGTTCCCACTAAGGGGTCCAACAGGCCCATGGCCGACCAGCCCATCTTTCTTCGCTCCGTCCGCATCAGGTCTGTCCACTTAAGGTCCGTCCACTTAAGGCCTCGTGTAAATAACGAGCTCGTCTATTCTTTAGTTTGCGGACTATAGTCAGCCTGTACATTCACAATAGGCATCCTAGCGCGTATTTTCTCCCTTTCACTTTGTATTATGATATTTTATCTATCTAATTGAATGAATATTCCCCTTTCAAAAAAAATAATAATAATAATAATCCATAGATTCGTAAGTTTCCACAATTCAAAGTTTGTTGAGTGGTCGTTTTTGCATGTAATTGCGTGTCATCTACTGGAAGGGTGACTTTGCTAGACCGGGCTTGTTTTAGGGTGTTAAGCCCGAAACTTGACAATACTAGTGGCTTCCATTGCACTTTTAAGCCTACAAAATAGCTAAATCTCAAAGTTCTAAGAATCATAATAATGGTTTGTGAAAAAATATGGGTTGCTCTGAACTAGATCTAACCCGTTTGTCAAATCTAGAAAATATTATTCATTATAGCAATCTCAGAATCATGATAATGGGTGAGATAAATTAATACAAAGCTAGATGAAAAATGAACTAATTGGTTATGCAATTTTGAGCAAGGTGTTGTGGTGTATTGTTCATTTGGGAGCCAAACTATATTACAAAAGGAAGGGTTTCAGGAATTGGTTTTGGGGTTTGAGTTAAGTGGGCAACCCTTTTGTGGGTGTGTGTGTTTCCAAGTGTTCCAGATGGATGTGCAACAATTGAAGAAGCTTTGCCAGAGGATAACTACAATTTTTTTAGCAAAATTGGACAAAAAGGGCTAAATTGGATAACTTTGAATCTTAAAGGACTCAAAGATGATTGAAATGAATTTTAGTCAAACTTAGAAGGTGTACTTTGCATTTTTAGCCTAAAATATATTTACTTCCATATAACACACACACATAAACACACAATTAGAGCACATAAAAATACCATTTTTCTTAGTATTAAATCTAACAAATTTACTAATGTGCATTCTTAGTGTAATGATCACTCCATAAGTATAAGTACCCTAAATTCGTTGAGCCGCCGCCCTGTATCCAAAACAATAGAGTGGTCATTATTATTATATTCAATAACTACCAATTATGAAAAACACATATAATACACATTATTAGATTCCAACAAAGAGTGTTCCCTACAATAAGTTAAAAGCTTCATGGTTTGACTGACAGCATAAAAAATTGAAGGCAAAGCCTTTAAAAAATAAAAAATAAAAATCTTCCTCCCAGTTTAATAAGAGCAGTTTTTAGTGAAAATACCCTCTAATTCTTCCAGCTCAATATCGGGTTGCATAACAAGACGCATAGAAGATAGTAGATTGGCTTTACTAATTTGATCTTTAATGAATCGTAGCTTTCTTGACATCTCTGCACATCTCTTCACCTGTGAAAAGCTCTCAATTGAAGTTAGGATCATTCTAAACATAAAAAAATAGAACTAGAAATAATACCTAGATGATCAATAACTTCAACATTACACCATTCAGTTGCAGACATAAGTTTAGGAGGTATAGATTCTAAAGATAAATGAATACTAATAAACTCATATATAGTTAAAAAATCATATAAGTTAAGGATTTTATCTTATGGAAATTGTTAGTAAAAGACATAAAATCAAAGCTTGATGTTAAAATGCTTATGCTTACCAATTCACTACTATAACACAACAAGCATGTAAAAACTAGCACAGGTTTCTTAACCTATTTATTGGAACTACCAACCCGTACATACAACACACTTACAATAACAACTGGATACAGCAAGCCGTACTTCCTTATTGAAGCGGGTTATGTAGGATCTTAATGTCTCGTCCTCTCTCTGCCTGATGCTCATTAAGCATGCCGTGGATTTCTTGTACCTGTGTCCCCCTATAAAGTGCGAGGTGAACTGAGCGCTTAATTCTTTGAAAGTGCTGATGAAGTTCGACGTCAGCCAACTGAACCAAATTCTTGCGGGACCCTTCAGTATGGTTAGGAAGGCCCTACACATGATTTCGTCCGGTACCCCTTGTAGATGCATCAAGGTCTTGAACGTCTCCAGGTGGTCTAGGGGATCCTTGACCCCATCATAACTCTCTATCTGTGGCATCCGGAACTTGTGTGGCAAGGGAAAGGAATTGGCGAGGCCGGTGAATGAAGAGTCAGTCCGGTTCACTAGGTCGACCAGGTCGCTGGACACTCGTCCTTTTAGGGCGTTCATCATGACCTCCATTTGTTCTTTCATCGCTTGCATCTCTGCGAACATGGGCGGAGGAGTCGCATCCATGAGGGATGGGAGGCTCGTGTTTTGTCGTTCTGGCCTGCTTGGGGCGTTGCTCCCTTCAGGCCCTTCTCAGTCTCTTTGCATGGCGCTGGTACCTTCCTGATCCTTCTTCTGGTTGTTGGGTGCTGTGTTTCTTTGACGCAACTGTTCTTCTAGGTCATGATTTTGTTTGGTGAGGCGCTCCAGGGCCGCAGTGAGAGTCCGAACCTGTCTTTCGAGTGCGGTTGTGGGTAGTTCCTCTCCTTGGATGTCGTTGGTTGTTGCCATCGAGCGAGTGAGCACCATGCAACCTTTCTGTCTCAGGGATGAAGCAACGTCTGACTTCTTTCTTCTCACATTTCCCACAGACAGCGTCAACTGATGAAACTGAGAAATTCACCGGTGAGTCACACGCTGCCTTTGCGTTCGAACGCAAACCTACACAATGCAAAGAAGAAAACCTATTAAAGGGCATCGGTGTGGTGCCGGCCAAATACCCTCTGAAGGTTAAGTCAAAAAGTATTTTCACATCTCTAGAGTGCTAGAGAGGGTAGATAATGCGTACCTTTATTGGTGAGAGTATTGGGGCTTTTATAGTAGTCGAAAGTTTTTCCTCTTAGACTTGGCATCCAAGTCTTTTCATTATAGAAATCCTCTTTTTTAGAGTCTGAAACGTGGTGGACAGATCTTCTCCTTATAGGGAAGATCTTCACCAATACATGAGATTTCTAGAGTCCAAGTAGCGCAAGGACTCTGTTTAGGGCCTTACGAGAATGGGCCAAAATGTTCCCACTAAGGGGTCCAACAGGCCCATGGCCGACCAGCCCATCTTTCTTCGCTCCGTCCGCATCAGGTCTGTCCACTTAAGGTCCGTCCACTTAAGGCCTCGTGTAAATAACGAGCTCGTCTATTCTTTAGTTTGCGGACTATAGTCAGCCTGTACATTCACAATAGGCATCCTAGCGCGTATTTTCTCCCTTTCACTTTGTATTATGATATTTTATCTATCTAATTGAATGAATATTCCCCTTTCAAAAAAAATAATAATAATAATAATCCATAGATTCGTAAGTTTCCACAATTCAAAGTTTGTTGAGTGGTCGTTTTTGCATGTAATTGCGTGTCATCTACTGGAAGGGTGACTTTGCTAGACCGGGCTTGTTTTAGGGTGTTAAGCCCGAAACTTGACAATACTAGTGGCTTCCATTGCACTTTTAAGCCTACAAAATAGCTAAATCTCAAAGTTCTAAGAATCATAATAATGGTTTGTGAAAAAATATGGGTTGCTCTGAACTAGATCTAACCCGTTTGTCAAATCTAGAAAATATTATTCATTATAGCAATCTCAGAATCATGATAATGGGTGAGATAAATTAATACAAAGCTAGATGAAAAATGAACTAATTGGTTATGCAATTTTGAGCAAGGTGTTGTGGTGTATTGTTCATTTGGGAGCCAAACTATATTACAAAAGGAAGGGTTTCAGGAATTGGTTTTGGGGTTTGAGTTAAGTGGGCAACCCTTTTGTGGGTGTGTGTGTTTCCAAGTGTTCCAGATGGATGTGCAACAATTGAAGAAGCTTTGCCAGAGGATAACTACAATTTTTTTAGCAAAATTGGACAAAAAGGGCTAAATTGGATAACTTTGAATCTTAAAGGACTCAAAGATGATTGAAATGAATTTTAGTCAAACTTAGAAGGTGTACTTTGCATTTTTAGCCTAAAATATATTTACTTCCATATAACACACACACATAAACACACAATTAGAGCACATAAAAATACCATTTTTCTTAGTATTAAATCTAACAAATTTACTAATGTGCATTCTTAGTGTAATGATCACTCCATAAGTATAAGTACCCTAAATTCGTTGAGCCGCCGCCCTGTATCCAAAACAATAGAGTGGTCATTATTATTATATTCAATAACTACCAATTATGAAAAACACATATAATACACATTATTAGATTCCAACAAAGAGTGTTCCCTACAATAAGTTAAAAGCTTCATAGTTTGACTGACAACATAAAAAATTGAAGGCAAAGCCTTTAAAAAATAAAAAATAAAAATCTTCCTCCCAGTTTAATAAGAGCAGTTTTTAGTGAAAATACCCTCTAATTCTTCCAGCTCAATATCGGGTTGCATAACAAGACGCATAGAAGATAGTAGATTGGCTTTACTAATTTGATCTTTAATGAATCGTAGCTTTCTTGACATCTCTGCACATCTCTTCACCTGTGAAAAGCTCTCAATTGAAGTTAGGACCATTCTAAACTATAAAAAAATAGAACTAGAAATAATACCTAGATGATCAATAACTTCAACATTACACCATTCAGTTGCAGACATAAGTTTAGGAGGTATAGATTCCAAAGATAAATGAATACTAATAAACTCATATATAGTTAAAAAATCATATAAGTTAAGGATTTTATCTTATGGAAATTGTTAGTAAAAGACATAAAATCAAAGCTTGATGTTAAAATGCTTATGCTTACCAATTCACTACTATAACACAACAAGCATGTAAAAACTAGCACAGGTTTCTTAACCTATTTATTGGAACTACCAACCCGTACATACAACACACTTACAATAACAACTGGATACAGCAAGCCGTCTGAATGTGTTGCTAACTATACGTTTCCTTAATGTGAGTTCATTCATGTGTGTATCCAGTTCATTCAGGTCGTCTGATGAACAAACAAGAACATGTGAAAAACATATAAGAACAATTATGAGCATTCAAACATATTCAAGGGAATTTAAATAATTACTATCATGCTTTAATCTTAAATTCTCATCTAGCAACATAAAAAACTAGTTAGGGAAAGAAATTCTACCTTCATACAACCAACCAACCACAGATTTCCTAGGGGGAAGTGTCATCAAATTCCAAGTATGGTTTTTAGATAATGCATCAAGTTCCTCTTTCATTGCAATTTGCCATAAAGGGTTAGTGGAAGCCTCACAATAGGTGTGAGGCTCGTGTAGTGTAGTAAAGGCAGTGTAATACTGATAGTCAAGTAAATGTGCAGGAACAGATCTTACCCGAGTTGAGTGACAAGGTGGAATGTATTGTATTTCACCCTGAAAGAATATATATGAGTACCTTTATATAGGAGGCATATAAGTGCGGTACAAGTAAGAGTGTAGTCCAAGAATATGTGCTATACAAGTAATCTAGTTGGGCCTAAACTAAAGCCCACAACACTATACAAATTAACAGCCCTCTCAAACTCAAGGTGGATGTGAGACCAACTTGATGTTGTCAACCAAAGTACGAAAGCGTCCTTTAGGATGTGACTTGGTAAAGATATTTGTTAGTTGATATTTAACGGAGACTGAGATCTGCTTGAGAGCACCATGGACAAGATGATAACGGATAAAATAACAATCGATCTCGATGTGTTTAGTCCTTTCATGGAAGACATCATTGTGAGCAATATGAATGGCACTCTGGTTGTCATAAGAAAGAAGAGTAACAGAGGATGTAGACACACCTAAGTCTTTGAGTAGCCATCGTAGCCAAAGGAGCTTAGATGTGGTATCAGCAAGGGCAAGATATTCTGCTTCACTACTGGAGCGAGCCACATGAGTTTGTTTCTTGCTTTGCCAAGAAATCAGAGAAGAATAGAGAAGAAAGCAATAACCAGTGGTGGACCTGCAATCAGTGGTATCTCCTGCCCAATCAGCATAAAAAAATGCACGGAGAATAAAAAGAAACTGAGTAGAGTATAAAAAACCATGGAATAAAGTGCCCTTTTGGTATCGAAGAATGCACAGAACAGTAGCATAGTGAGTCGATCATAGAGCAGACAGATACTGGCTCACTTGGTGAACAACATAGGAAATGTCTGGATGAGTGATAGTGAGATAAACTAAGCTGCCAACCAAGTGTCTATAAAGAGAGAGATTAGATAATGGTTTCCCCCCTGAGAGAGTTAGATGCTCATTAAACTCAACTGGAGTGTCAATAGTCTTGCTATCAGTGAATCCAGCTTAAGACAAGAGTTTAGAAGCATACTTGGCTTAAGTAATATAAAGTTCGTTTGTAGAATGAGTGATTTCAAGACTCAAGAAGTAGCTGAGATGTCCAAGATATTTCATCTCAAATTGCGGACTAAGAAAATCCTTGAGTTCTTAAATGCCACCGAGGTCATCACCAGTTATGATCATATCATCCGTATACAGGAGAATTAAAATAGTGCCTTTGTCAGTGTGACGAAGAAATAAGGCAAAATCATGATGACGACCATGAAACCCAAGAGAGAGATGGTAGAGCTGAACTTCGCAAACCAAGCTTGTGTAGCTTGTTTAAGGCCATCAAGTGCACATCAAAGGTGACAAACCTTGTTTAAATCAATAGAGAGACCAGGAGGAGGTTGCATATAAACTTCTTCACTTAAATCCCCATTAAGGAATGCATTTTTGACATCCATATGAAAAATGTCCCATTTACTGGTAGAAGCAACAACTAAGAGGGCACGAATAGATGAGATATGAACAACTAGAACAAAGATCTCTTCATAATCAATCCTATACTCCTGTGTAAAACCTTTTGCAACAAGAAAAGATTTGTAGCACTCAATGGACCCATCAGAGCGAGTCTTAATCTTGTAGATCTACTTACAACCAACCACAGATTTCCCAGAGGGAAGTGTCACCAAATTCCAAGTATGGTTTTTAGATAATGCATCAAGTTCCTCTTTCATTGCAATTTGCCATAAAAGGCCAGTGGAAGCCTCACGATAGGTGTGAGACTCGTGTAGTGTAGCAAGGGCAGTGTAACATTGATAGTCAAGTATAAATGTGTAGGAACAGATTTTACCCGAGTTGAGTGACAAGGTAGAATGTATTGTATTTCACCTTGAAAGAATATACATGAATACTTTTATATAGGAGGCATATAAGAGTAGTACAAGTAAGAGTGTAGTACAAGAATATGTGTTATACAAGTAATCTAGTTGGGCCTAAATTAAAGCCCACTTTGGATTGGGCTTGATAGTGGAACTAAATAAATAAGAGATGGGCTGGATTAATTATACAAATTTATTATAGGGTGATAATGGGAGAAATAAATAAGTAGTGGGCTGCATTTATAGGGCTGGGATTTATAGGGTTGAAATTGTAAAAACCATTTTAAAATTAAAGAAAAAATTATTTTGTTTTAAAAGAAAATGACGTGGCAACTAATGTGGCGCAACGTGAGAGCAACATCATTAAACGCTACGCTTCAATTTTTAGTAATATATAGAATATAGATAGGTTAATGCAAATAAGTTACCATTCTGTCTTTACAAAAATTCAAAAATTACAAAACTAAAAAAAATAAAAAAATAAAAAAAAAAGAAAAAAAAAGAAAGGAAAAAAGAGGAGACCAGATAGAGAGAAAATGTATTTTATTGAGAATGAGAGAGACCTAATAAATTTTTTTTTTTTTGAGTTTTTTTGCTACGGTGAGCTACTAAAGATGACAACTTAAGGGCATTCTCATCAAGGGTTGTATAAATGTTAAAATGCAAATTTTAGCATTTGAAACCATAAAAACTCACTCCATCAAAGATGATCATATGCTAAAAATTTTGATATCTTGCTACAATGCGCTCTCATTTTTTAGAGCGCACTATAGCAAGATGTTATAATTTTTTAATTTTATTTTTCTGCTGTGGGAGAGAGAGAGAGAGAAGAATAAAAAAATAATAAAGAAGAATATTTAAATGAAATGGTAAAAAAATAGAAGTTTTGATGTTAAAGATATTGTAAACTGATGTGTTAAATACTATAAAGTTAGGTTTTTAGATGCTAAATGCTAAAAATTTTAAAACTCTTGATGGGAATGCTCTAATGTACATAGTTGAGTGCCAAAAATTTTGGCATTTGTAAACTTTGATGGAGCATGGTTTTTTGTGGTTTAAAATGCCAAAAAATAACTTTTTATGGGTTTGACACCCTTGTTATGAAAGCTCTAATTGGTATTTTTTAGTGAGGCACTTTATTGATTCTAAGTGGGTCATCTCATTTTGTACATATTTGAGAGAAAAATCACAATAGAGAGGTAATGTCTAACATGTCGAAACATACCCAAAAAACAAAATCTACATAAACTGGTCAGTTTAGAGTTGTTAATGTGTATAGTGTTGTGGGCTTTAGGCCCAACTAGATTACTTGTATAGCACACATTCTTGTACTACACTCTTACTTGTACTGCACTCATATGGCTCCTATATAGAGGCACTCATGTATATTCTTTCAATGTGAAATACAATACAATCATTCAGTATTTCTAACATGGTATTAGAGCCATTGCTCTGACTTTCTTGTGTTTTGCAGTCTTGCCTTTGTTGGTAATTTCCGTTGCCTCAACTTCTCTGGTCAATAAGCCTCTTCAGAGCCTCTCCAGACTGCCTCACTGCCGTCAGAGGTCTCAGGGTTGAATCTCCACTGCCAGAAGCTCAATCTTCACTGCCAAGACCACTGCCTTTGTCAGATGTGTCATTTTTTTACCTCTGACTAAACACAATCATATAAGCGTGTAGGTCGTCACACAATCTACTCAGAAATCCCAGACCGGTCACCATCCGAAGTTCCACGCGCTGGCAATAGTTTCAGTGAGTTCTGCTACGCGCTTCACGTGCCGCCCTACTCTTTCATGCGCTTTCACACGCTGTCATGCGCTTTCACGCGCCTACTGACGTCATCTCTGCCACATCACACTGACGTAATCTCCAGCTTAACTTTGACCTTAGGCAATTGACTTTTCCAGGGTTGACTTTTGCAATCCAGGTGCTCCTTACCCAGTTTTTCGCGTAGATTTCATTTTTGTAGTCCATTTTTACATATTTTGCTTCTAAATAAAGAATAAGGATAAGTCTTTTTCCTTTTGCAACAATCATCGCTGACAATCCAACAAACTTTTTTGCATTTCTGCTGCTATCAATGCAACAAATAAGCTATTTCCATTTCTGCTGCTATAGTTGCTAACTGTGAGAATGCCCAACCCATGGCTCCCGTCTCTGCACAATCTCAGTCTTTTGGATCCACTTTCACCATTTCCATAGATAACCTTATAAATATCATCACTAATGTCATTTGTATAGTTGGTAATGCATCTTATTCCTCTTCTCTCTCAACTTTATCTATTATGTCTCCTACCTCTTGGCTTATAGATTTTGCTTGTTGCAATCACATGACACCTCACTCGTCCTTATTTTCTAACCTTAAACCTGCATCGCACCCTCTTAATATTCGCAAAGCAAATGGTTCCACAATGTCTGGTCATAATATAAGTTCCGTTTTGACCTCCAACCTCTCGGTTCATGGAGCCTTTAATGTTCCTGACCTTTCTTATAATTTATTTTCTATGGGACAATTAGCTGAGTTGGGTTATCGCATTATCCTTGATTATTCTGGGTGTATTGTACAGGATTCGAGGATGGGACAGGAGCTTAGGACCGGTCCTAGAGTTGGGCGTATGTTTTCCATGGACAACCTTTGTCTTCCACTTGTTGCTCCTGTTTCTGTTGTTATAGTTGCTACAGTTTCTTTAATTCCTTCCCTTGCACTTTGGCATGCTCAACTTGGTCACGCATTTTCCTCTCGGGTACAACAATTGGTTTCTAGAGGTTTGTTAGGTTCAGTATCTACAAAAATTTTGATTATGTTTCATGTCAGTTAGGAAAACAAACAGCTTTACCTTTCAATTCTAGTGAATCATATCCACTGATACCTTTGACTTTATTCATTCTGATGTTTGGAGCCTTCCTCTGTCTTTAGTATTGGTGGGTCTCGATTTTTCGTTGTCTTTGTTAATGATTACTTTCACTATAGTTGGATTTTTAATATGAAACATCATTTTGAATTATTGGAAGTATATTATAATTTTGCAAAAATGGTTGAAACTCAGTTTTCCAGACACATCAAATTTTTTGATCTGATAATGCTCTTAAATACACTCAATATGCTTTCCAAGCTGTTTTGCATTCCTATGGCATTGTTCATCAACTAACTTGTCCAGGTAGCTCTCAGCAAAATGGTAAAGCTGAACAAAAACTTCAACATATTCTTGACACTGTTTGTGCTCTTCTTCTCTCTGCAAAGTTCTTGCTCCTTTTTGGGGTAAAGTTGCTCTTCATGTTGTTAATCGCATTCTGATTCTTGTTATCCAAAATCAAACTCCATATGAGCCTTTTTGGGTCACCTCTAGACTATCACCACCTTCGCTTCTTCGGTTCTGCTTGTTTCATTCTTCTTCAGCCACATGAGCATAACAAACTTGAGCCTCAATCAAGGCTTTGTTTTTTCTTGGCTATGGTGAAACTCAAAAGAGGTATCAGTGTTATGATCCTGTCTCTCATTGTCTTCGTATCTCCTGCAATGTTGTCTTTTAGAAACATCACCTCTTTGTCGAGCTCTCTCACTTCCGTGCCTCCTTCTTCTCTGTCTTAGATCTTTTTCTAGAGGAGGCACACAATCCTTCTGCAGTTGCTCCTAATCCTCCTATAGTTGGTCCTGATTCTCCTACGGACTTCTCTGTCCAACCACCAGATATTACTGATCCTTTTCCTAGTTCACCCTTTAATGAACAGGTGAAAGATGAGCTACCCAACCCTAACCCTTAGCTTGGGTTCCCTGCTCCTACTCTGCCTGAAGATCTTGCACAAGACATTTCATCTTGTCACTCAACTCGGGTAAGATCTGTTCTTGCACATTTACTTGACTATCATTGTTACACTTCCCTTACTACACTACACGAGCCTCACACCTATCGTGAGGCTTCCACTAACCCTTTATGGTAAATTGTAATGAAATAGGAACTTGATGCATTATCTAAAAACAATACTTGGAATTTCGTGACACTTCCCCCTGGGAAATCTATGGTTGGTTGTAAGTGATTTACAAGATTAAGACTCCTTTTGATGGGTCCATTGAGCACTACAAAGCTCGTCTTATTGCAAAAGGTTTTATATAGGAGTATAGGATTGATTATGAAGAGACCTTTACTGTAGTTGCTCATATCCCATATGTTCGTGCCCTTTTAGCTGTTGCTGCTGCTAGTAAATGGGACATTTTTCAGATGAATGTCAAAAATGCATTCCTTAATGGGGATTTAAGTGAAGAAGTTTATATGCAACCTCCTCCTAGTCTCCCTATTGACTTAAACAAGGTTTGTCACCTTCAACGTGCACTTTATAGCCTTAAACAAGTTCCACGACCTTGGTTTGCGAAATTCAGCTCTACCATCTCTCGTTTAGGTTACATGGCCAGTCATCATGATTCTGCCTTATTTCTTCATCACACTGACAAAGGCATTATTTTAATTCTCCTGTATATGGATGATATGATCATAACTGGTGATGACCTCAGTGGCATTCAAGAACCCAGGATTTTCTCAGTCTGCAATTTGAGATGAAATATCTTGGACATCTCAGCTACTTCTTGGGTCTTGAAATCACTTATTCTACAGATGGACTTTATATTACTCAAGCTAAGTATGCTTCTGAACTCTTGTCTTGAGCTAGACTCACTGATAACAAGACTGTTGACACTCTAGTTGAGCTTAATGCGCATCTGACTCCCTCAGGGGGAAACCATTGTCTAATCCTCTTTTCACAGACACTTGGTTGGCAGCCTAGTTTATCCTACTATTACTTGTCTAGACATTTTCTATGTTATTCACCAAGTGAGCCAGTATCTGTCTGCTCCACGATCGACTCACTATGCTGCTGTTCTATGCATACTTCGATACCAAAAGGGCACTCTATTCCATAGTTTTTTATACTCTGCTCAGTCTCCTCTTATTCTCCGTGCATTTTCTAATGCTGATTGGGCAGGAGATCCCACTCATTGAGGTCCACTACTGGTTATTGCTTTCTTCTTGATTCTTCTCTGATTTCTTGGCGAAGCAAGAAACAAACTCATGTGGCTCGCTCCAGTACTGAAGCAGAATATCTTGCCCTTGCTAATACCACATCTAAGCTCCTTTGGCTATGATGGTTTCTCAAAGATTTAGGTGTGTCTACATCCTCTGTTACTCATCTTTATTATGACAACTAGAGTGCCATTTATATTGCTCACAATGATGTCTTCCATGAAAGGACTAAACACATCAAGATCGATTGTCATTTTATCCATTATCATTTTGTCCATGGTGCTCTCAAGTTGATCTCAGTCTCCCTTAAATATCAACTAACAAATATCTTCACCAAGTCACATCCTAAAGGAAGCTTTCGTACTTTGGTTGACAACCTCAAGTTGGTCTCACATCCACCTTAAGTTTGAGAGGGGCTGTTAATTTGCATAATGTTATGGGCTTTAATTTAGGCCCAACTAGATNTAGCAAAATTTGGATCTACCAAACCTAGGTGCCTAAAATTCCAAGAGTATGACCTCAAATGAAAGCAACTCACAATCTTAATTCAAAATTATTAATATTTTTGTTAGGTGATAGATTTCATTTTTTCCCCCCGAAAAATTAGGTCCAAAACTTGATTTAATTTAAAGCCACAAGCGTTAACTTTCATTCACTTCACTATATTGGGCTTCCATGCTCAATTTTATCTGTTTAATAAAATTTCTTCCTAATTCACCATATACTTGTATTTAGTATAAAGTACAATAGAAACTCACATACTTGACATCCAATGACTCCCTAAAATCCAGCCATACCCACTCCTAACAACCACTCAAACTCCAGAATACCACTATTGAGAAAAATTCATCTCAACATGAATGCCCCCCCTCCCCAACCTTTCCAAATAAAAAAAAAAAAAAAAAAAATTTCAAGTTTAGTAGCAAAATTTGGATCTACCAAACCTAGGTGCCTAAAAATTCCAAAAGTCTGACCTCAAATGAAAGCAACTCACAATCTTAATTCAAAATTTATTAATATTTATGTAAGGTGATAGATTTCTTTTTTTTTCCCCCTGAAAAAATCATGTCAAAACTTGATTTAAATTAAAGCCACAAGCAATAACTTTCATTCACTTCACTATATTGGGCTTCCATGCTTAATTTTATATGTTTAATTAATAAAATTTCTCCCTAATTCACCATATACTTGTATTTAGTCTAAAATACAATAGAAACTCACATACTTGACATCTAATGACTCCCTAAAATCCAGCCATACCCACTCCTAACAAGCACTCAAACTCTAGCATACCACTATGAAACTACTTCCCTTAGTCATGGAATATAAGCAATCAAGAGAGATGAAACTCACCTTTAAATCCCCTGGAATGGATGAGACGTGCCACCAACACTTTATACTTCACTACTTCAGAGTCTTACATTCTTCCAATAAGCCACAGCACATTAAAAAAATTAGACTTGAGATATTTCCAATAAACCAAGGAAAAATAAAATAGTTTTTTGGTAGTAAAATTATAGCACTATTGAAACGACATTCAGGCAATCTCACAAACACATCAATGGCATAACACAAAAAAAACGAGAAAAAAAAAAAAAGGGTCTCATATTAATAAAAACAGAGCATAAAAGTTTTGCACCAAAAAAAATATATATATATTGAGATGTAGAGATACCTCAACCAAAGCAGGGAGGTTCTGTTAGTATTTATAAACCATGTGGAAAGGAATAAAGGAGGAAGGAAATCAGATAGGCAGCCGTTACTAAGAAACGGTAGAGCAAAAAGGTGGGTAGCTTTCAAAACTTTCTGTTTTCTCACGCAATGCCTGAAGGCTTCAACATTATTTTTTTCCCCCTCCTTTTAAGCTTCCCTCTACGTTACATACTTCAAACTTTCTCTGCTCACATTTCTATTTGGTCACGCAAAACCCTGAATGCATCCTTTTTTTTTTTTTTTTTCTTCAAACCGGCTTGAACATTTGATATTTTTAATTTTTTTTCCTTTAAGCTGAACTAAAAAGGCTTTGGATTGGGCTTGATAGTGGAACTAAATAAATAAGAGATGGGCTGGATTAATTATACAAATTTATTATAGGGTGATAATGGGAGAAATAAATAAGTAGTGGGCTGCATTTATAGGGCTGGGATTTATAGGGTTGAAATTGTAAAAACCATTTTAAAATTAAAGAAAAAATTATTTTGTTTTAAAAGAAAATGACGTGGCAACTAATGTGGCGCAACGTGAGAGCAACATCATTAAACGCTACGCTTCAATTTTTAGTAATATATAGAATATAGATAGGTTAATGCAAATAAGTTACCATTCTGTCTTTACAAAAATTCAAAAATTACAAAACTAAAAAAAATAAAAAAATAAAAAAAAAAGAAAAAAAAAGAAAGGAAAAAAGAGGAGACCAGATAGAGAGAAAATGTATTTTATTGAGAATGAGAGAGACCTAATAAATTTTTTTTTTTTTGAGTTTTTTTGCTACGGTGAGCTACTAAAGATGACAACTTAAGGGCATTCTCATCAAGGGTTGTATAAACTAAAGTTGAATATATATATATATATATATATTCATTTGGAAAGGTTGGGGAGGGGGGCATTCATGTTGAGATGAATTTTATTTGATAGTTGGGTAGCCTGGATCTCAGTTGGATAATATTATTGTTTTAAGTATATTACAAAGTGCTTTATAATAGTGCTATAATTTTACAGTCAAAAAAACTATTTTATTTTACCTTGGTTTATTTGGAAATATCTCAGGGCTCATTTTTTTAATGTGTTGTGGCTTATTGGAAGAATATAAGACTTTGAAGTAGTGAAGTATAAAGTTTTGACGACACGTCTCAAATCACCTTCCAACGTATTTCAACATGTAAGACTCCATTTCTTGAATTGATCAGATTGTACTTCTCATTAATGTGTCCATTGTATACTACATCATTTAGATTGATATCCACTTCCAACAATTGATATTAGAATCAAAGTAAATTGTTTTTGGTGTTTCAATTTTTACAGTAAGCTTATAATTCTGCATAATTTTACTGCATAATCCTTGGCAACCAAAAAAACTATTTTATTTTACCATTGTATACTACATCATTTAGATTGATATCCACTTCCAACAATTGATATTAGATCTACATAATTTCTGCATAATTCTCAAAAGAGTTTAGTAATTTATTGTTCTTGTGAGGTTTGTGACATAATTGCTACCAAAGGCCAAGCTTCAAAACATGGTTATATACACAATACTTATAGAAGTACTCCCAGACCCTCCAAACCTGTTTCAAAATTATCTCAAATTATTTTATATTTAAAGGAGTGCTCACATGGAGTGAGCTGAACCAGGAGTTGGTTACAAATATAAATTAGAAAGAACATGTACCAAATGTACTCAGCAATAATTTTGTCAGTAAATGGAGTGAGATCCAAATTTAGTAGATCTTCCATCCTATTGATAGTGCCATTTTCAGACTTCACAGCAAAAACTTGAAACTTAACTGAGCTTTTAGATGACCATTCGTTATTCTGTTTCAACAATAGAGAACTCCACATCTTTGTTGTCATGGGACTTGAACTCACAGAGTTCATTGTAATTCTCATTTGCCATTGTGTAGAGGGTGCTAAAATCTGTGCCATGTTTCAGTTGCTCCCGATGTGGAAAAAAAAAAAAAAAAAAAAAGGCTTTGGATTTAGACTAAAAAGTTTAATAGACTAGAAAGGTTTTGAATGATGAACTGTGATTCAATATGGTTCTTACAAATTTTCACTAAAGCAAACTCAATAATCCTAACCAAGACCATCACAACACAGTGTCATGAATATGATGAAATCTCAAGTAAAATGAATGCCTAGACAACTGATAAGTTTGCATCTCTCTTTTCCATCATATGTTATGTTGTATCATCATTTATAATCATTGTGAAAATATGAATACCAGCAAAAAACATTAGCTTTAGAGAGGAGGGGGAAAAAAATCCAAAGTTACAAAATAAAAAAATTTTAAAAAAAACTTAAAAAAAAATTCCTTTGCATTATCAGGTGCTCATATTTTGAAGTTCTTTTGGAATTTCACAATTCAATGCAACATTAGGCTTGGAGATAAGAAAACAATAAGCAAGAAGTGCTTCAAAAGCAATGACTAGGCTTATTACCATCCAGTCATAAACTTTTGAAAACCCAACTCTGAAGGACAGAACAGCATGCTGAAAAGAATGGTTTGTAAGTGATTGGAGGGAGAGGAAAGCTTAGTTTAAAAATAATCCAAATTATTTTATAAATTGCAAGGAAAAGAATAGGCAACTCAACATTGGTTTGTAGGTTTTGAATTACCTTACCCTCACAGTTTCAGTCTTTTTAATGAGCAACTTCATGATTATGAATTCTAAGTTTCAATGTGGTGGTACTAATTGAAAATTTTGCAAAAGGTGACACGTTGGTTGATATCCAAGTTGTTTAGAGAGACTGGTGGTGTCCTTAGAAAATAATTGATGTGGATTCCATTGATTCCCATATTGCTGGGTGCTAGCATGTTGACTGGATTGTAATGCCTGGACCATATCTCAAAAGATATTTACTTTTATGATAATGTATTGCAAAGAAAAATAAGTAATTTTGTACATGTAAAATCTGTTGCACACCATTTTCACTGCTTTGGTAGGTAGCTTTTTTGGAACGAATTACGGTTAATTGTTAAGAGTTTATTGTATAGCTACTTAAAGTAACTGTATGTTGGTTTATTAACTTGAGTTGGGTTGTAGCTAAATTTGTTGATTTGGTTCAATTTGGTTGGTTAAGTGTGGAAGAATTCTAGGTAGGATAAGCCAAAATAGTGTGACAATCATGTAGTGCAAAAATCAGGCAATATTGTAGTAGCTGGGAGAAAATTCCCAATACAGCATTTATACCTATAAACTTTCATCCAAACCATTGTCTCTTGCCACAAATTGTGATACAAAAGCCACATCATCACCTTCCATAGTATCCCATGTGCCTTTTGGGATATGATTTTGCAGATTCTCTTTGTAACGCAAATAAATAACCGAAGTACATCATCCATGTGCCTCTTTGGTCCACAAGTGTCATAGATAGATCCATAGCTATTACCACTATGGAGGCAGAGGTAGCAGTCTATTTGGATAAAAAACAAATATGCGAGCAGTTAGAGCTTGATACAATTGCACATGGTCAGAACATATTACTTCTACTTTTTTGCAATGTATTGTTTAATGAGTTGCTTTGTTGGAAATTCCACTGTTGCCCGAATAGTTTGTGTAACCAAAGAAAATAACCAAAAAAAATAAAAATAAATAGGACATTGTTGAATGAGTTGCTTTGCTGGGAAATTCCATTGTAAATAAAGTTGAAATGTTTCTTCAAGTATGTCCAACACTCAATTATAAATAAAATGAAAAGGCTATGCTAAAATATTTTTATACTATCTTTTGGTATGCTTGAATAATTTTATATTATCTTTTGGTTGTGTAGGGTGTTTAGTTCAAAAACTGGATTGTTTCTTCAAGTATTTATAACTTTTAATTATAAATAAAATGAAAAGGCTATGCTAAAATATTTTTTATATTTTCTTTTGGTTGTGTAGGTTGTTCATATTTTATACCAGTTGATTACAGATTATCTATTAAATTTCAAGTTCAACAGCTGGATTGTTTCGTACAGTGTGTCCAAATCTCAATTAATGAAAAGACTATTATAGAATTGAGATTGTATTATCTTTTAGTGTGCTAAACTAATTTTATATTATCTTTTGGTTTCTACCAAATTATAATGGATTATCTTGGGGAATTTTATAAATAAAAAAATTTTCCAATACTTTAGAACCACATGATATTCAAATTTTGAGATAACCGTCAGATGCAATTGTAAAATAATTTAGTAAAAATTTAAAATTCTTTAGAATCACATGATGTTCAAATTTTGAAATAACCGTCAAACGAGATTGTAATATGTTTAGAGATTAGATATTTCTATTGAAAAGCATGAATGGTGCAAAAATATCACATAAAATGTCTTAGTGTTGAATGATGTGGACACCTGTCATCGTTCTAATTACTATTTTAATCATTAGTTGCTCACAAGTTACCTGTTAATTTACACGTTTTTAAGCTGGATTGTTTCTTCAAGTATTTGTAACTTTTAATTCTAAATAAAATGAAAAGGCTATGCTAAAATATTTTTTAACTTTTTATTTGGTTGTGTAAGTTGTACATTTTTCCTAGCAGTTGATTACGGAATATCTATTAAGTTGCAGGTTGAACAGCTATAAAATGAAAAGGCTATACTAATTTTTTTTTTCTAGTTGTGTAGTGGTTCATATTTTTACTAGTTGATTATGGATTATCTATTAAATTGCAAGTTTAACAGCTAGATTGTTTCGTAAAGTATGTCCAACTCTCAATTAATGAAAAGACTATTATAAAATTGAGATTATATTATCTTTTCGTGTGCTAAAATAATTTTTATATTATCTTTTGGTTTCTACCAAATCATAATGGATTACCTATTAAATTACAAGTTCACACAAGCTGGAATATTTCTTCCAGTCTCTCTAAAATGAAATGTTTTGCTACAATAGTCCTCATATTATTGGTAAAGTGTTCATATTATCCACCAATTATTTGAAATTGTCTTTTACTATAATGACGCTTACTGTTGTTGACTACACATATTTTTTACATAGGCTGCCAATGGACTCTGATTATCACAATTGGGTATTATCTTAAAAACACCCTCTTTCTTTTTGTATCATTGTGTGCAAGTTTGATATATATATATATATATATATTTTTTTTTTTTGGAATAATTTCAGTTTGCTTTGCTATTGCATCGACCCATAACAAATATGACTTTAATTTTGTTTAATGACCCCCAAATGATGAATTCATTAATTAAATAGAAATAAATAATAGGGAATTTAGTATCAAGTTTGTTGTTTTCATTTGATCAATAATTGGTAATAACTGAAAGCATGATTAGTTTTAAATTTTCATAGAACATACAAAAAATTCTACTTCTAAATAATTGGCATAACAAATGGTCCATTCCCACAAATATTTAATTTCCATTCAACTGTTGTTTTAAAATTGACAAAATATCTCTTTATCGCTTTCAGTTTTTCTGATTTATATTGAATATTTTTTCTGTTCCTATGACAACACTTTATTATTAGACAAAACATTAGGCACTTATATTAAAAAAAAAAAAAAATTCCTACGGTCTCAAAAAAAAAATTATAAAGGGAAGGAAGAATCTCTTATGCCACATACCAAGATAATCCATCATGTAGTAAACCAATAAGTGAAATGGCACCTTCTTTGGTTGTAAGAATAACGTGTGAGAGGATTTTACATATTCATGTATTTCATTTTTATATTTAACAAGTTCATCTACTTAATTTAGACATTAATAACTAGACAATTAAATAATAATTCATACAAAATTAAAAACTACAAAAATTGTCTATACATATTCATCATGGATGGTTTTAAATTTACATTTAACTTTGCATTTATGTATTCTTATGCTTTAATTTACATATTTATAACTAAACAATGAAAATTATGAAGAAAATAATTACGGCAATTCTTTTTTCTACTCTTTAAAAAGACACATTTTTTTTTGGGAATGATTTCGGTTTGCTTTGCTATTGCATCGACCCATAACAAATATGACTTTAATTTTATTTAATGACTCCCAAATGATGAATTCATGAATTAAATAGAAATAAATAATAGGAAATTAAGTATCAAGTTTGTGGTTTTCTACTAGATTATTTACTTAAAGTTGATGGCTGGCATGGGCAAAAGCCACCTGACAATTTGAAAAGCCCCAAAGAAAATGGAAAATGAAAAAAAAAAAATTATGTCAAAAAAAAAATGAAAACTGAGCAGTTAAACATAATTTACAGGATTTAAGACTTATAGATAAGGGTATATGAAAGGCTTCTATTAAAAAAAATCCAAAAATAATAATTAAAAATAATTGCAAATAAGTTCAACAATCACTCATCCATACAACAATCAAAACACTATAAATTACATAACAAATTAACAACAAAATACACACGAAAAATAGCATAAAAATACACTCTCCACAATCACAAAAATGAGCATGCAACATGAATTATTGACAGATTTATTACTCGAAATATTTTTCAATGTTGAAAGACAATCACCAAAATTTTTAGGCAACATCAAAATCAGGTACACAACTTTAAATTCAAATCTTATGTTTGTTACTTTCACATGAACTCACCACTTTTTCCCTACTAATCACAATCAACCACATCCAAAATTGTGGCACAAAATATTGAAATCTTATATTTCTCTTTTATTAACTTTTTACTATAACATAGAGCGCAATTCTATAGTCATCGTTATATTTCTAAAACAAAAATATTTATAGCTTCATCAATCAAATATTGCAATTAAAAAAAAAAAAAAACAATTTATACACTCCCTAGGGGCCGAACAGATGCAAAGTTTTTCTTTATGGCTACAACCCTTCACATTAAAGTTTCCTGCATTATACAGATGGTGTATTCCAAAGTCATGACATGAATGATGTTAAATAGTCAGCGTGATGCGGATATATTTTACATATATATATATATAGATATAGATATATTTTCTTTCTAATTACAATCTATATATCTATATATATATATATATGTGTGTGTGTGTGTGTGTGTGTATATATTATTTTTTTCTTTCTCATTACAATGTTGGTCCGTATATCCCAACTTTCAATTTTCTCTTTTTATTAACTTTTTACTATGAAATAGTGCGCAATTCTATAGTCATTCTTATATTTCTAACAGAAAAAATATTTATAACTTCATCAATCAAATATTGCAATTGTGATGATAATAATGTTCACGTATAATTCTTAGTATATGATTATTGTCATGTTTTGTCACCAGTTCATTTTTTCTAACGCATTAGTTTCTTAGTATGTCTTTTCGTTTTTTAAAAATAGTTGCAAGTGATTCAATCGGCTAACCAAAAGGAAAAAAGTTTTTCACCACATCAATCTAACTGGACTACTCCAAAATCCATTATTCCTTCGAAACGATGAATAAAAACTCATTCATCAATTCTTTAGGGCTACAAACAAACAAGCACTATTTTGGGTCGGAGCTCACAAATATTTTGCACAAGATCAAACTAAAGTGGGAAAACAAATCCTTCTTCAAGCAAACATAGAAGGAGACAAAAATGTAAAGTATGGACTCACAATTGCATTGTTATGCTAATCAAATGATGAAGGAATACAATTACTATTATCAATTCTAAACCAACTAGATGGAAAACAATTGCTGCAAAACTATCGACAAATCCTTCGACATACAGTTTTTGGAATAGATACATTTCGCATCCCAAAAACCAAGCATGCAAGAAAAATGGAGTGGATCATTGGGATCATGAATGCCCTTACCCATATGGAAATGAAGAACTACATGTAACATGCAAAATATGCTCAATTGACTTGGAAATGTACAAATTAGCTAACCGAGTTTGGTAGAAATTATGTTTCCAAAAAGCATAATACAATAAAATTTCCTCATCCTATTTATAATACTAATCTCTATATTTAAAGGAATAGATCTTTTTTTTATTATTATTATTAATATTTATTTAAAAACACTTGAAACAACTTAATCACAGTCTTGTAAAGTTTTCACCTAGCATGACGCTAACTTAGAATTTATAAAATTCTTTCTATCTAATTTTAAGTTAATTAAATTTTACTAACTTGGGAAGACGAATGATCAGCTCTAGACTGACTACAAGGCCAACTATAGTTGTATCCTTTCCACATCTAATTCCAAGACAATATCTTCTATCATCATGAATCCTACAATATATTGTTTATACATATATAATGCAACTTAAGTAGTAATACATTCAAAAATATTTCAAATAATAACACGATCATAAAAAAATAATAATAACTACGCTCAATGCGCGGGTCCGCGACAAGTTAATATTATTTGTTTTCTTAGTATGCAATGAACAATTAAGCTTTCTATTTTTTATATTGTATTTTTTTTTTTAATTGATGCTAAAGTCTAAAACCATGAATAATTTATTCTGAATTGAGATAATGTTTTATGGTAAACTTTTATATTTATTATAATATATACACACATATACATACATACATACATATATATATATATATATATATATTTATAAATATAAAAAAATAACGGTAAACTCAAAACGGTATACTAATATTGACCGGTATTGAAATATATTGTTTCATTGGTCAAACCAATACAGTCTCCAATACAAGATTGACTCATTTGGTCCTAAACAAACCAACTTTTGATTGTGGGTGGTCTATTCCCATTTACTTTCTTTGTTTTCTTCAAAAGCGATGACAACTTTTTTTTTTTTTGGAGAAAAATGACAACTCATTATCGGTGCACGTGATGTGAATAATTATGTTTGCGTGACCCTTCGGTTGTTATTGCGTACATAGGACTGGTAGTAGTTTACATGGACCATCTTTTTTGAGAGAAAGAGGGAATTACTCTCGAGTATACAATAATTCTCTCAAGAAAAAGCTAGATCAAACACATAAGACATTAGGAGAAATCATTCAGTTTTCAAGTGGCTTTTAAAAAAGTAATCATAAATCAAGCAAAGATGAGCACAAAACTTCATGTAGCCATGTTTCCCTGGTTTGCCTTTGGCCATTTCATTCCTTACCTTCACCTTTCCAACAAGCTTGCAGAGAGAGGCCATGGAGTGTCCTTTATAGTGCCCAAAGGAGCACAATCAAAACTGCAACACCTCAACCATTATCCAAACTTTATCAACTTCTATCCTCTTCTCATTCCCCACGTAGATGGACTACCGTTTGGTGCTGAGACTGCCTCGAATGTTCCTCTTCCACTTCATATGCACCCTGCTATAGCTCTCGACCAAACCCAACACCAAGTTGAAACTATTCTTACCACTCTCAAGCCTGACTTCATCTTCTTTGATTTTAGTCATTGGATGCCACTTCTGGCTCACCAATTTGGTACCAAGGCCATATTATATTCTGTGGTAAGTTTGGCTACACTTTCATTTCTTATGGTCCCTGCTAAGAAAATTGTAAAATATTCCACAAATGAAGAGCTAGTTCAACCCCCTTCAGGCTATCCTTCCACAAAAGAACCAGTTTCAAGAATCGGTTTTGGGTTTTGAGTTAAGTAGGCAACCATTTTTTGTGTCACTGAGTGTTCCAGATGGATGTGCAACAATTGAAGAAGCTTTGCCAGAGGGGTTTGAAGAAAGAGTTAAAGGGAGAGGGTGGGTGTATAGGGGTTGGGTTCCACAAACACTGATGCTGAAGCACAAATTTGTTGGGTGTTTCGTGACCCATTATGGTCATGGATCCATGTGGGAGTCTCTTCTTAGTAACTGTCAAATAGTGTGTGTTCCATATCTGCTTAGTGATCACATTTTGAGTGCTAGATTAATGGTGGAAGAACTGAACGTTGCAGTGGAGGTGGAGAGAGAAGATAATGGGTGGATTTCCAAGGAGAGCTTGAGCCATTCCATTATCTCTGTGATGGACAAGGACAGTGAGGTAGCTAGGTTTATGAAATATAATCATGCCAAATTAAAGGAGGTACCTACTAATGAAAAACTCAGTATCACAGAGTGAGTAATAGTGAATACAAATCATAATCACAGGTAAAACATAGAAAAGAAAATATCTGAGAAACTGATAGAAAGTGTGAGAAAGGGGGAGAAAGTCAAAGAGAGAAGGAGAGAGAGAGAGAGAGAGAAGATGAATCTGGAATCTTGTATTGATAATACTGAATTACATAAAGAATAATTATACATCCAGAGTAGTTTATATACACCTAAACACTTAGCTTAACTGCCCACATTATGCGGATTACAGTTGTTAGAAAGATTGGGGAAGTTTGCTAAAGTTGGTTAAGCTAATCACCAACTAATTCTTGCGCCTAAACTAGCAGCTCTTAAATCAGACCAAACGAACTGTTTCACTTAACAACAGAACAAGCTTCAGTACGTAAAACGTTGCGTTTAGGTGCCACCTGGATTAATTGAACCATTGCATTTTGCTTAGCTTTCTTCTTTGTGTATATGCTTCTTCTTCGTGATCTTCCTCTTCACAGTCACCGACCTGTGTTCAACATCCCCCCTCAAACTGATGGGGGAGGAATCAACCAGAAGTTTGGAGCGAAGAAAAAAAAAATAGAGGAGCAGAAAGGGACTTGGTAAAAATATCCGCAAAATTGTCACGACCTGAAACAAACCCAATCTGTAATTGTTTATGAAGAACTTTTGGGTGAAGTGATAATCTAACTTAAGATGTTTGGTACGAGAATGGAACACCGGATTAGCAGACAAGGCAATTGCTGAAACATTGTCGCACCAAATGACAGGAATGTGAGAAAGGTAAATATGAAACTCCTTAAATAAAGTATGCAACCAAGCAAATTCAGCTGCTATGGTGGCCAAGGCACGATACTCAGCCTTTGTTGAAGAACGAAAGACAGTACTCTATTTCTTAGTAGACCAGGATATAGGGCTTGGCCCAAGAAAAAAAAAAAGCAAGCCTATAGTAGAGCTCCTATCCATCAGATCTCCAGCCCAATCTGAATCTGAAAATGCAGTGAGAGTTAAGGGGCCTAGAGTAAAGGAAATTCCAAAATTTAAGGTGACCTTGATATAATAGATAACACGTTTGGCAGCCTTAAAATGTGTAGTGGTAGGATGACTCATGAATTGATATAATTGATGCACACTAAAGGCTATATCTGGACAAGTGAAGGTCAGATAATATTGGAGAGCACCAACCATGCTCTTGTACTGAGTAGGATCAAAAAGTATGACTCCATCATGAGGAACTAGCCCAGTGGAAGGACATGAGGGTGTTTTAGTAGGCTTGGAATGCTCCATATGAAATCTGTGAAGCACATTAGAGGCATATTTGGACTATGTTAAGGTGAAACCATGAGATGTCTTAGTAATCTGAATGCCCAAGAAGTAATTAAGAGGCCCCAAATCCTTAAGCTCAAACACCAGACTAAGAGCTATAATCAAATTGTGAATCTGAGCAGAATCATTGCCAGTAACTATTATATCATCCCTATACAATAGAAGGTAGATGATGGCATGATCTGAGCTGTAAACAAATAAGGAACTATTTGCCATAGAAGTAACAAAGCCCAGATGAAGCAAATGAAATGCAAACCATTCAAACCATGCCCTGGGTGCCTGTTTGAGACCATAAAGTGACTTATGTAATTTACAAACATAATATAGATGAGTAGAATCAACATATCTTGCGAGTTGATGCATATAAACCTCTTCTTTGAGATAGCCATGAAGGAAAGTATTTGACACATCAAGTTGCCTCAAATCCCATTGATAGCTCACAGCAATAGCTAAGACTAGTCTCACTGTAGCTAGTTTAATCACAAGACTAAAGGTCTCATGAAAATCCACACCTGCCTGCTAATGGAAGCCCTTAGCAACCAGCCTTGCCTTGTATCTAGAAATAGTACCATCACTGTTCAACTTGAGCTTAAACACCCATTTACATCCAACTAAATTAACATGAGGAGGAGTAGGAACAAGAGACTAGGTTTGTTGTCTTTGGAGAGCCTGAAATTCAGCATCCATAGCCTTACACCACATAGAATATTTAGCAGTAACCTTATAGGAAGGGGATCAGTATATGTGTAGTCAATAGTGGCTTTATAACAAAGTTTGGAGGAAGGCTTGGTAATCCCACTTTTGGACCTGGTTTGCATAGGATGGCAATTTGAAGTGGTAACAGGTAAAGTAGTTGGTATGGGATCAGGTAGTGTAGCTGGTATGGGATCAAGTAATGTAGCAGGTATAGAAGCAGCCAAGGAAGGAGACAATGAGGAAGGTGTAGGCAATATAGCAGGAGTAGAAAGAGTATTAGACAATTAAGGGGTAGTTGTAGTAGTGGAAGACACAAGAGTAAGATTAAACTGAGAAACAAAAGATGGATAAAGACCAAGCAAGGAAGACTAGTTGGTAGAATGGAAAAAGAGCTGATTGGACAAACAGGTTGGAGGAATAGTGTTATGAGAAGTGGTAGAACCAGATGTAACAGGTAAGAAACTAAGAAATTTTGATTCATTAAAAAGCACATGTCTAAAAGTGTAAACACGATTTATATGAGGATCAAGACACAAATACCCTTTACAATGAGTAGGATGACTAATGAAAATGCATTCCCTAGTTCTGGATTCAAGTTTATGAATAATATAAGGTTTAAGTTTGGGGTAACAAGCACAACCAAAAATTTTGAGATGAGTCAAATTAGGTGAAGTGGAATAAAGTTTAGACCAAGGAGATTTCCAGTTCAGAACAGTTGTAGGCATCAAATTAATTAAAGTCACAGCTGTCTGTGCTGCAAAAGTCCAAAATGAATAGTCCAAGGAAGCTTGAGTCAAAAGAGTAATGACAGTCTCAATGATGTGCCTATGTTTTCTCTCAACAACCCCATTTTGTTGAGGTGTATGAGGACAGGACAGTTGATGATGAATACCATGGTTTGACAAATAGGATTTGAATTCATTGGAAGTAAATTCTCCTCCTCCATCCAATCTAAAAGTCTTTATTTTCAATGAAAATTGATTTGTCACCATAGCATTAAAATGAACAAATTTAGCAAAGACTTCAGATTTAGATCAACAAACAGTATATAATATCTAAAACCATTAACAGAAACAGTAGGAGCAAGACCCCACAAGTCAGAATGCACAAATTTAAAGGGAAAAGAAGCCTTAAACTGAGAATTTGGAAATGGAACATTGTGCATTTTTCCATACAAGTAGTGAATACAAGATTGATCAATATCATTGATATTATTCTGTACAAAATTGATCTGAGAAAACAAATAGTGGAGAGCTTGATCATTAGGATGACTAAGTCTTATATGCCATAGGGTTTTATTGAAAACAAATGACTTAGAAGCCTTATTACAGGCCTTAGAAGACAAGTAAAGTTGAGATGCTTGATGAGCATAGATGGGATAAACACCATCTTCACTCCTGCCCTGGTAGAGAATTCTCCTCACGTCCAAGGCCTGGATTGAAATGATATTTTCATCAAAATAGCACCAACAATTATTGTCATGACACAACTTATGAATAGATGCAAGATTGGATGCAATGGATGGCATTCTAAGAACATTATTAAGCTGAATAACAAAGAAAGAGGAAGGAATGAAAATTGTACCAGTATGTGTGATAGGTAAAGTTTGACCATTGCCAACTGTAAGATGATCCTGTATGGTGTAGGGCTTTGAGAAGTTTAAGTGATGAAGGCTGGCTGTGACATGATCCGTGGCTCCACTGTCAGCAAGCCAGGGCTGATCTTGAGTGAGGCAGGCATTAGAAGCTGTGGCCATTGCTGCAAGCTTAACAGGTGGATGCTTGCCTTGATAAGCATAGTCCATCCTGTGATAGCAATCCACAGCAAAATGACCAAGCTTTCCACAAATTTGACACATATGCCTATCAGATCTAGTCCCACCACAACTAGATTGACCTTGTTGGAAATGATTGAAAGGATGGAACTATGAAGGTTGACCACTGAAACCTCTACTACCTCTGCCTCCTCTATTGGTTAAATTTCCACTGTCTCTTCCTCTATTGTGGTTTTGATTAAAACCATTGTTATGAGACTTCTGATTAGTTGATGTTGCCAAGGCAAAGATGGAATCTTTAACCTTTAAACCTTCATTGAGAGACTCTTCTTCTGCATTTAGCATAGTTGAGAGTTCATCAAAACCAAGCCGAGTACTTCTTGTTCTAATAGCTAATCTGAATGCATTATACTCCTTTGCTAGTCCCTTAATTGCAATATGGAGCAATTCTTCATCATCAACAATTACCCCAACTGCTAGCAACTTATCTCTCACAACTTTAATTTTTTGAAGATACACATCAACTGTATCACTTCCCTTCTTCAAGTTATGCAGCTCACTCTTCAGATTCATGATATGAGATCTTGAAACTAAGGAAAACCTGTTTTCAAGCACTTTCCAAACTTCCACAGCTGAAGCACATCCAACAGTGAGTGCAAGCACAAATGGTGATAAGGTTGAACTTATAAAGGTAAGCAAAGCCTTTTCCTTAGGCTTCCAAATCAGAAAATCTGGATTCACAATAGTAGTATATGAACCGGATAAATCCTTGAGAAATTTCTCAGGAATTAGTTAAGGCTCTTCAAGCAACTTATACAGAGAATAGGTTTCAAGAACCATGGTGATTTGATGTTTCTAGACAATATAATTGCTATTATCTAGCTTCACTGTCATCATATTTGACATATTAGACAAAAGTAAGAAAGGCTAATTTACTAGATTAGCAGCTGAACCTACTGACATTGAAGAGGTTGAGGTTGAAGAAGACGAAGCCATTGTTGAGCTCGGATTTGCCATTGATGAAGCTTGATTAGCAGCAGCAGTAGCATGCTCTGATACCATGATGAAAAATTTAGTATCACAAACTGAGTAATAGTGAATACAAATCACTATCACGGCTAAAACACAGAAAAGAAAATATCTGAGAAATTGAGAGAAAGTGTGAGAAAGGGAGAGAAGGTCAGAGAGAGAAGGAGGGAGAGAGAGAGAGAGAGAGAGAGAGAGAGAGAGAGAGAGATAGAGAGAGAATATGAATCTGGAATCTTGTATTGATAATACTGAATTACATAAAGAATAATTATACACCCAGAGTAATTTATATACACCTAAACACTTAGCTTAACCACCCACATTACGCGGATTACATTTGCTGGAAAGATTGGGGAAGTTTGTTAAAGTTGGTTAAGCTAATCACCAACTAATTCTCATGCCTAAACTAGCAGCTCTTAAATCAGACCAAACACACTGTTTCACTTAACAACAAAACAAGCTTCAGTAAGTAAAATGTTGCGTTTAGGTGCCACCTGGATTAATTGAAACGTTGCATTTTGCTTAGCTTTAGATTCGTGATCTTCCTCTTCACAGTCACAGACCTGTGTTCAACACTTACTACTGAAGGTCTGCATGGGAGGTATTTACACAATTTCATTCAGAGCCTGCAAGGCCTTATGGATGGACTAATAAGTGTTTGTATGGACTCGACTACTTTAATTAATCCCTCGTACTAAGATGAATAGTACAGTCATTAATGGAGGAAGTATTCACTCATGTTGTAGTTGAGGGGAAACTAAAATGGTCTTGGAAGGAAGTGTTGCAAGTTACCAGTTCAGTTATGCCTACTTTTAGGAGCGCTTTTTTTTTTTTTTAAGAGAGAGAGAGAGAGAGAGAGAGAGAGAGAGAGAAGATGAATCTGGAATCTTGTATTGATAATACTGAATTACATAAAGAATAATTATACACCCAGAGTAGTTTATATACACCTAAACACTTAGCTTAACCACCCACATTACACGGATTACATTTGCTGGAAAGATTGGGGAAGTTTGTTAAAGTTGGTTAAGCTAATCACCAACTAATTCTCATGCCTAAACTAGCAGCTCTTAAATCAGACCAAACACACTGTTTCACTTAACAACAAAACAAGCTTCAGTAAGTAAAATGTTGCGTTTAGGTGCCACCTGGATTAATTGAAACGTTGCATTTTGCTTAGCTTTAGATTCGTGATCTTCCTCTTCACAGTCACAGACCTGTGTTCAACACTTACTACTGAAGGTCTGCATGGGAGGTATTTACACAATTTCATTCAGAGCCTGCAAGGCCTTTTGGATGGACTAATAAGTGTTTGTATGGACTCGACTACTTTAATTAATCCCTCGTACTAAGATGAATAGTACAGTCATTAATGGAGGAAGTATTCACTCATGTTGTAGTTGAGGGGAAACTAAAATGGTCTTGGAAGGAAGTGTTGCAAGTTACCAGTTCAGTTATGCCTACTTTTAGGAGCGCTTTTTTTTTCTTTTTTTTTCTTTTTTTTAAAATAAACTTTCGATTTGGTTTATTTGGGTATCTATTTGTACTTCTTTTCTAGGCTGTATCCATATTGTGTTTTCTTTCTCTTTCAGCTAAAATCAATTCCATATGTTGAGTGAAATTGATAGCTTTGTCCATAACTATGTCAAAACAGGCATGGTGAAATATAAATTAATTAATTAAACACCAAATAACATTAGCAGTGACTGGTAATTATGCCGGGTACACGTCAATGCCCTATACCATTGTCATGGTATAACTTGACTTCCAGACTTGTTCTTGAAGAAATGTAGAATAATGTATCATATATTCGGAGTTAATCAAGATAAATAAATATGGTTTTATTTTTATTTTATTTTATTTCCTCTGTTAAAAATTTCTAATACAATTGGCAACCAAAAAAATTCCCAAATTTTTAGATTCCAAATAGAAATAATTCTTTTAGGGGCTTCAGATGACAATGTCTAAATTTTTATTGGGACATGTTGTTGCTTAGCTTATATCTTCTCACAGTGTAACTTGACCCCTAATTTTGTTGTGGGAGGACTTTAAACAAGTAGATATTTTTCAAGGATTTCAATAAATCAAATAAGTTTATTTTCTCTTTAAAAATATCTTTAAAAGAGTGATGACTTCTAAATCATATACTACTATACTAGTAGTCAGGATCTCATGCAGTATATGGAAAATTAAGATTAAAAAAAAAAAAAAATTATGTAAGGACCAAAAAGATCTAACAGCTCAAGCTCACTGAGAACATTGAGTTATACAGCTCAACCTTAGCCCAAATCAATGAATTTTGTAAGAGAGGGAAACAGACAACAATAAAGGGTTTTGCTCAAGGCTGAAAATAAGGAAGAAAGGGCTGATATTATAGAATAGATAAGCAAATATCTTAGTACAAGCCTGCCCAAGGAGGCCAATATTATACAGAAAATTGCATTGTTCACTCTCTTCTCTCAATGTTCTCCTTGTTTCTTTTCTCTTTCTGATCCTTGTGTCTCGATTCCCTTTCTCTAACAACCATCTTCTTCTTATATACTCCCCCTTCCTTCACATCCTGACCTTCCATCTTTACCTAACAAATTTCTCCTGTGACACTTGTCCCTTCAAACATCTGAAGAAGGTGGTAGATGGAGTTTGCTTAGCAGTGAATTATACTATTCAGGTCACTTTCTCATCAATGCAACTGAAAAAGCTGTTGCCCACCATTTAATGCGAAGACAACAGGCTACTCCAAACTGGAAACTTCTCCTACTCTCATTGATTCTCTCTCTTCAAACCATTCTTCCCACTTGGATCTTCTTAGAGTCCTTTATCTCATTCCTTCCTCTCCTCGGGTGAATTTCCTCTTCGGACACGTGATTCCCCCATATTAGTACTGTGACTCATTAGTCCCATCCTTGGTCCTTGGTCCCCCACAATTTATATATAATACATATTTATTTCATAATTAATAATAAATAAAGAATCAATTAGAAAAGTTGTAGAAAAGAACATTAGTAGTTTTATTAGAATTTGTTTAGAGAAAATTAAATCTAATTCAATCAAAATTTGTTTAGTTTTATGTTACTTTATAGGAAAAGACGCTAAGTTCTAATTAGTTTAACCTAACATAATTTTGAATTATTTTTAACTTAAAAAATCATTTTTAAAAATATATATTAGAATAATGACGTTCACACTAGTTTTCAAAAGCTTATGGACAAAATTAATAGAATAAGTCAGCATAAAGTCAAAGACTTTTATTTTATATTATACTAGTTAGAAACACATGCAATGTTTTAAGAAAAAAATTATATTCCTTTATAACCTTTCTAACAGTAAACTGTCCTTGCCACGGAATCAAATATACCACATGCATATTTCAAGCCCCTTATACCGATTCAAAACCCCAAAAGACCATTAGATTTCACTGAGATTGCTGTAATTAATAATAATTGTCCGTTTTTAAAATATTTTTATATTCATTAATTTTAGACTCTTTAGTTTTTGTACGCAATAACTCACTTGAATGGAGATTTTTGATATGATCCCACAATTGATTCCAAAATTAAGAAATAAAATCATCTCTTAAAATAAATAATTTAGGATACATGACACAAAATTGGACTTCAATTGTAGAATCTAATTGGATTTTCTCTAAACTTTACCTATTAATATATATATATATATATAAATGACTTATAAATTTGAATTGTTTTTAGTTATACAAAAAAAATTCTCATAAATATAAAATCATTCAAACTCTCTTTTCCTCAAATTTTATATATAGTATTAGATATATGACTATGTTTTTTATATTTATTTATATTGAACTCCTCGTTTTCTATACGAAATTAACTCATTTGGCACAAAAATTAAAAAAATTTGTTAGATGGGATGTATATAATATATATATATAGATGACTTATAAACTTGAATTGTTTTAAGTTCTAAAAAAAAATTTAAAAAAAAAAGACTCATAAATATAAAAACCATTCAAAAATTATGTTTTTTTACGGTTTACTTATATTGGACTCCTCGTTTTTTACATTAAATTAAAAAACTTATATTAAATGGGACACATGTCGCAAAATCAAACTCTAATTGCAATCCAAATTTTTAATTGAATTAACTCACTTGACACAAAAATTTAAAAATTTATATTAGATGGAACACGTGGTGCGAAATTAGACTCTAATTGAATTTCAATTTAAAATCTAGGTGACTTATAAATTTGAATTGTTTTTAGTTATACAAAAAAAAAAATGCTCATAAATATAATATCATTCAAACTCTTTCTTCCTCTAATTTTATATATAGTGTTAGATATATGACTTTATTTTTATAATTTATTTATATTGAACTTCTCATTTTCTACACTAAATTAACTCATTCGACACAAAAATTAAAAAAAATTTGATTAAATGGGACACACACACACACACACACACACATANAAGAAAAAAATTATATTCCTTCTTTTTTTTTTTCCTAATTGAGGGCATAATTATAAGAGGCTTCAATGGGAATTTTGAAGAATTTAAACTCAATTTAAAATATACATATTTGAATGACATCAAAAAAAAGTGAATTTTCATAAACTTAAATGGCAATATCTGAAGAAGTAAAAAAAAAAATCTAAAATCTAAAATTTTATTTTATATTACATATTTATATGTAAAAGAACCTATAATCCTTATACAGCAATAATTTTCGCCCTCAGAATTAGATGAAACTTCAATAACCTTTCTAACAGTAAACTGTCCTTGCCACGGAATCAAATATACCACATGCATATTTCAAGCCCCTTATACCGATTCAAAACCCCAAAAGACCATTAGATTTCACTGAGATTGCTGTAATTAATAATAATTGTCCGTTTTTAAAATATTTTTATATTCATTAATTTTAGACTCTTTAGTTTTTGTACGCAATAACTCACTTGAATGGAGATTTTTGATATGATCCCACAATTGATTCAAAATTAAGAAATAAAATCATCTCTTAAAATAAATAATTTAGGATACATGACACAAAATTGGACTTCAATTGTAGAATCTAATTGGATTTTCTCTAAACTTTACCTATTAATATATATATATATATATAAATGACTTATAAATTTGAATTGTTTTTAGTTATACAAAAAAAATTCTCATAAATATAAAATCATTCAAACTCTCTTTTCCTCAAATTTTATATATAGTATTAGATATATGACTATGTTTTTTATATTATTTATATTGAACTCCTCGTTTTCTATACGAAATTAACTCATTTGGCACAAAAATTAAAAAAATTTGTTAGATGGGATGATATAATATATATATATAGATGACTTATAAACTTGAATTGTTTTAAGTTCTAAAAAAAAATTTAAAAAAAAAAGACTCATAAATATAAAAACCATTCAAAAATTATGTTTTTTTACGTTTACTTTACACACACACACACACACACACACATATATAGATGACTTATAAACTTAAATTGTTTTTAGTTCTATAAAAAAAAGGTTCATAAATATAAAATCAATCAAAAATTATGTTTGTTTGTTTGTTTTTTTTTTTTTTTAATGGTTTACTTATATTAGACTCCTCATTTTTTACATTAAATTAACTCATTTGGCACAAAAATTAAAAACTTAGATTAAATGGGACACATGTCGCAAAATCAAACTTTAATTGAAATCTAATTTTTACATTGAATTAACTCACTTGGCACAAAAATTTAAAAACTTAGATTAGATAGAACACGTGGCACAAAATAAGACTCTAATTGAATTTCAATTTGAAATCTAATTTTATTTTCTCTCAGTTTTACCTACTATTATTATTATTATTCTTATTATTATTATTATTATTATATATAGATATATAGATTTCTAGATTTGACAAACAGGTTAGATATGGTTCGAATCAACCTATATTTGTTCACATACAAAAAAAAATTAACAAAAATTACTAAGTATATAGTCAAAAATAACAAAATAGTCAAAAATAAAAGTTAAATAATGCATAAATTCTTAAGTTTCCACAATTTAAAGTTTGTTGAGGGGCCATTTTTACGCGTAGCTACGTCATCTGCTGGAGGGGCGACTTTGCTAGACTGGGCTTGTTTTGGGGAGTTAATCTCAGAACTTGACATTGGGCCAAAGATACCAATGGCTTCCATCGCACTTTTAAGCCTACAAAATAGCTAAATCTCACCGTTTAAGAATCATGATAATGGTTGAGATAAAGTAATACAAAGCTAGATGAAAAATGGACTAATTGGTTATGCAATTTTGAGCAAGGTATTGTGGTGTATTGTTCATTTGGGAGCCAAACTATATTACAAAAGGACCAATTTTAGGAATTGGTTTTGGGGTTTGAGTTAAGTAGGCAACCATTTTTTTTGTATCTTTAAGTCTAAGTGTTCTAGATGGATGTGCAACAATTGAAGAAGCTTTGCAAGTGGGTAACTACAGTTGTTTTTAGCAAAATTGGACAAAAAGACCTAAATTGGATAACT
The DNA here is from genome assembly GCF_002906115.3 of Quercus suber. Lineage (NCBI taxonomy): Eukaryota > Viridiplantae > Streptophyta > Magnoliopsida > Fagales > Fagaceae > Quercus > Quercus suber. The sequence continues at coordinate 200,805 of NW_027070319.1, forward strand.
TTGAATCTTAGAGGACTCAATTGAATGAAAATAAAGTTAGATGATTAAAATGAATTTTAGCCAAACTTAGATTGTGTACTTTGCATTTTTAGCCTAAAATATATTTACTTATATATATATATATATATATAAATTTACCACCGTGCACTATTGGTGTGATGGTCACTCTACAAGTATATGTGCTTGTGGGGTGTAGGGGGCAAAGATCAAGGTTCAATTCTCTAGGAGGGAGTTTTACACATATATACAATTTTGGCATTATAAACCAATTAATGGATTGTCAACATAATTTATGGCCTTGGTTTCTCTACTCATATTTTTATGTCTTTTTGAATTAAACTTATTTCTCTATTAAACTACTACTCTTTTTTATTGCCCAATTAATGAATTTGGAGATTTTAAACTACGACTCTATGATTTGTTTCTCAATTACATGTATACAATATGTTTGATAAAATTCTAGGATGCATTTTTCAAGAATGGTTGAGATTTAAAAGGCTTCTTTACAATATAAAATAATTGCAAGTAAAATAAGCACAAAGGATGATTTTTGGAAATCCTTATTCGAATGAAGTGAGTTAGTATAGGATGTTTAATAGGGAATCCTTATAGTTGTTTGCCTGTTTCAAAAAAGAAAAAGGGAATCCTTTGAAAATTTAAACTCATTAAATAAATATATTTTAGAATGATGACGTGGAAAATATGAATTCTTAAAAGCTTACATGGAAAAAATAGAAGATGTAATCAAAAATTCAAAAGTTTTTATTTTATTTTATATTACATGTAGATATAAATTTAGATATATTACAAGTTGGATCTTAAAAGATGAGTTTGTGCTAAATAGCAGCTATCTTCTTTTCTTGTCAAGTGGCTACATTTTCTTAAAATGAACATGACACATTTATTAAAAGGTTAGTCGTGTTAAGTCGAATATGATACCCTCAACTCATAATCGGGAAACTTCGTGTTGTGTCATGTCATGTCTTGTTCATAGGTTGTGTCACATTTTGCCACTCCTATAAATACCTAAGGATAAAAAATATTTAAAAAAAGAAAAAACAAAGACACACATATTGCCCAAGAGTGCATGTAGGCATAAAATTTGACAACTATTTTCAGCCCTGTTGAGATCAAGTGTAATCCCTAAGGTACCTAATGCAATTAACCTACTTTTCTCTCACAAATCTTTTAACTTTAATTTTTTTTACTTCTTCTCAATTAAAAAAAAAATTACGTCTTTTTAATATATATAATTTCTTTTCTTGGTTGAGATTGAAAAAATCTCGACAATTAATTACAATTGCATAAAGATGGGTGTTGTACTTGATGATGTATGAAATCAGTCAGCCGTATGTTCCGAACTTCAACGATGGGTCAACAACCTGAAAAAGAGAGAAAGACTATCGAATGTGACCGTGGTGAACTGGCCAAGGACCCTCTGACAGTTAAGTCAATTTCACTTTAGGACTCAATTATGTTAAGTGGATGAATAGTAGCATGTACCTTGATTTGGTGAGGCTTGGCCTCTTTTATAGAGATCGAGTTTGGAGTGGGTCTACTTGTTAGGTACCACTAACATCATGGGAGATGTGTGGACTTAGTGGGGAGAGTGGAGAGAATTTCGGGAAGTTCACCCACGTCTTTGAATAGTGAATCGTGTTGCAACCTTTCTTGGTTTGCAGAGAACCCCTTAGAATTTATTTAGTGTTCATTGGTCATCTACAGTCTCTTGTCATGTAGATGATCTATCTTTCGTAGACGACCTTTCTTCTTGGTGTTACCATTTTTCCCTCTTCCTTCCAGACTATTATCCTATGAAGCACGGGTGCATTTCTAGATTCAAGTGTAGCTGCAGGTACGAGTGCAGGACTTGGCAATTTTTAAAAAAGTGGGGTGCGGGACTTGGAAATTTTTTAAAAAGTAGGGTGTGAGTGCGGCGGGGTGTGGCGATTAAAAAACTATTAAAAATATTTTTATTTATATTTTCTATATATTTCTAAGCATACTTTTCACATTATATAAACATATACCAAATTTAAGAGTAATAATAGATGATAACTGATAGGTCACAATCTGAATGACCCCTTGTGATTAACCCTAATTAATTAATTTAGTCAAGTAATTAATTAATCAATTAATCATGCAATTTTATGGAAGCACAAACAAATCACCAACAACTAAAAATGCAGCGGAAAATAAATAACACGGTGATTTGTTTACGAATGGGGAAAACTCTAATGGCAAAAACCCCACCGGGTGATTTTCAGGTCACCACTCCCGAAACTCCACTATTATCAAATCAAGCGGTTACAAGTAAAGGAATCCCAAGTACCTTACCAACCTACAGTTGAATCTTTACCCTAATACCCAATTGGACTTGATCTGTAGTGACAGTTTCCACCTTTGATGCACGGCTCCCAAGTACGTGACTAACCAATGCGCGGATCGTTCTTTATTCTTTATATGTGGAATGTATGTTTTTCACCTTCCTCTTCATGTGTTGTTTCTTTTCTATCTTTATACACATGTTCTTTATTTCTTGTATGCTTAATAATTTCACTGTTTCACACAAGATGCCTTGATGAGTTTTGTTTAAAAGTTTTCTAAAATACAGGCTGTCAAAGTTTACTTATCATAAGCTCTCTTCTTGCAAAGTTTTTCAAAAATTTGTGTTAGGATAATTTTATTGTATTCAACAAGTGAATATGAGTTGAGTGATTTATGACTTCTCTCATATGCTCATTTGTTTGTTGTGGTTTTGTCACGGATTGCCAAAGGGGGAGATTGTTAGGACATATATGTTTTAACTTGATTAAGAACATATGTCACTTAGTTATGTAAATTGGCTAATCCTTTGACAAAACGCACTTTACTTGTAATTGGGTAGTTCTAGGTGTTTTTAATACTTCAAGAAATAATGTTTCAAGGTCAAGTGTTGAAGTCATCAAGTCTGTCCAAGAGAAAGCAAGTGAAGTGCAAGGTTTTTAAAGCTCGACACCTGCTCGATAACTACCTCGACACCTGCTATCTGTCGAGATTTAAAAATTCAGATTTCCAATTGATTTTCTTGGGATCCGTGAATATGTTTTTGGGCCTTCTTTTCTTCTAACCCTAAACATATAAAAGGATTATTTTAAGAGCCGTCAAGTGTGACACAAGTGGCTTTAGCATTGAGCAATCTCTGTTCAAGCAAATTGTGATCAACAGATGAAGTTCTTGACCTAGTTCATCTTCCATCAAGAAGTTGCTGTGTATTTGCACCATAGGGTTTTGTAACCAAGCATCTTCTTGCTATTCATCATAAAGGATGAACTGAAGAACTTTGCAGCCAACCATTCTTCCTCAGTTGGTGTTCTGAAGTCGCGTACTTAGATCCGNAGTCTACGACTTTAAGCTGACGAGATCAATGCAGGGAGGATGGGAAGCTGACACCACTAAGCTGAAGGGGATACACGAGATTGACGGTTCTGACATGATCTTGACTTGGTTACCACGCATGTGTGTATAAGGAAATGTTTTATGTCCCACGCTCAGTGTTAATCTCCTACAAGGAAAGGATTCCAAAATATACGCTTACAAGGATTCCTATAAGGAAAATACATCTAGCCCAAGGAAGAGATGTCAACCCTCTACAACTATAAAAGCCCCAATACCCTCATAAACCAAGGTATGCATAATTCACCTTAGCTCTGGCACTTTAGAGTTGCGAGAAGTTCTAACTTGACCTTCAGAGGGTATTTGGCCGGCACCACACCGGTGCTCTCTGTAAGGTCTTCTCTTTTTGTTGTGCAGGTTCTATTACAAGCACGTGAAGATCGTGCAACTTACTGGTGGTTTTTTCAGCATCATCAGTGTCCATTACTTGATAAGGCTAGAATCGTCAATCTCGTGTATCCCCTTCAGCTTAGTGGTGTCAGCTTCCCATCCTCCCTGCATTGATCTCGTCAGCTTAAAGTCGTAGACTCCCTACTATTTTCACTTGTTGATGGAGACAAGTAAAGCCGACGGGCCATTTTGGAACGTCACTCTATGGCTTCCCATTAGTGAGCGTATACTTATAATTTTTCCCTTATCAGACACCTTTTCATTGATTTCCTCTCTTTACTCTGCAAATCCAAGCGAACCAAACGCAAATACTCTGTGTCTTCTAGAAGCTCCTCGCACTTTGTTTCTTCGTCATTGAATTCTTGATCTTGCACATAACAATAGCGCCTTTAGAAAATGCGTTTTTTAGCCAAACACATCCTTAAGAATTTGGCTACTTATTATTATGTTTTTATCATTTTTCTTGAGATAAACTAAGATACTGTTTGGTTCACGTTTTGGAATTTCTCTTGTTGCTTTTAGGAGCTAAATTCAAGTGTCTTTGACATATACAAAACTTTAAAAAAAAAAAAATCAAAATACTAACCAAACAGTACTTCATGATTTTAGAAGTACATTTATTGTTTTGAACTTTGAAGTGATCAACTTAATCCAATTTGCATTCAAAAGCAATAAGGAAATAGTAATTATAGAGTTTGCAATCTTAGCCTTAAAAGATAGGTGATTCTTAGATAACAATCAAATAGTGGCTTAGGTCTTTACTTAAAAGTTAGAAGTACTTAAAATGTTTTTGAGACCTAAAACTTTATCCATTTGAGGTCTCAAAGTGAGTGTCTTTATTGAAAAGTGAAAGCAACAGGACAATGTGACAATAATTTCTTTTGTGTCTACTTAACGAGTGTTATTGGTTAATGTTAAATTTTTTATTTGTCTAAGGTCACTACAAAAAAAAGGTCTTGTAGCCATGTTTTTAAAACGCAGCTATAGGTCAGAAAAACGTGGCTATAGGACGATTTGGCCTATAGCCACATTTTTTTAGGCCGCGTTTTCAAATGCTGCCTAAACCTCGTGACTATAGGCCTGAGGGGTCTATGGCCGCACTTTTTCAAACGCAGCCTAAGACCAGGACCTATGTTCACATTTAAAACGTGGCCTAAGGTGAAAGCTATAACTGCATTTAAAACGTGGCTATAGGATTGGACCAATGGCCACATTTAAAACATGGCTATAGGGGACTTTTGAATTTTACATGAATTTAGATTTTAACTCCTGAAATTATATTATGTTTGCCTTAATAGTCATCCCATCTATATTTTTCATTAAATACCACATAAACTTGTCACATATGTTTAATTTGTTCAATAAAATGTCATGTTATTTTCATTATGCCACGCCATTTTTTAACTTTAAGAACTTCAAATTTTGAAATTTTTTTAGGCTAAAAAAATTTCATGACATCATCTTATTGGACAAATTAAACATTCATGACAAGTTTGTGTGACATTTAATAAAACAAATATAGACGAATAGACTACTGATGCAAATAGAATATAACATCAAGAGAAAAAAAAATTCAAATTTTGAAATTTTAGGATGTAAAATTTAAAGACTCCCAAACTTTAGGAGTATAATTTGCACTTTAACCTTTTTATTATAATCAATAAGTTTTATGGTCGCAGACTACTTCTGATAATGCCGAAAATCGTCAGTAAGCTGCAAAATCCTCACATGCTCTAGACAAAATCCTACACAAATCAAAAAAAGAAGAAGACCTTATAGAGGGTACTGGTGTGGTACCAGCCAAATACCCTCCGAAGGTTAAGTTAGAAAATTTTTCACAACTCTATAGTGCCAGAGCTTGTGTAAATTATGCATACCTTAATTTCTGAGGGCTTTCGGTTTTTATAGTATTGTAGTAGAACCAACCTTTGTTTCTTGGCAAAGAAGGCATTTTCTTGTGGGAAAGATCCTCATAAACGAGAGAATATTGCGGGATTATTTCCATGTTGGGATTACCTCAACTAGGGTTAATCGTAGGGCGCAAGACATTTCCATGTAGGGTTTACCCAAGTTGAGTGAGTGCCACGTGGCGTTGGTATTTGTTGGTCTTGGGCCTAAGATCCCTAAATTCATCCATATAGGGGGACTATCTGTCCATATAGAGAGAGGGATCCATCCGTCATGTGGCCTATCCGTCCACCGCCCCTTTTAACGCCTTATGCCCAACGGCTAACAAATTCAATACCGTCAGGTGTATTTAAACGGATCTGTCATCCTTGATGTCAATCCACTTCAGTTGCCCACTCACTCCATGGGTTTGTCACCTACCAAGATGAGCTTGTGGAGTGACGATCTAGCTCATCTCCTGAGAAGCGTGCATAGCTTACCAAGCTAGCCTAAGGTAATAAGTGTCATAAGGGCACGTGGCACATTTTTAGTGGTTATTCACTCAAACCAAAGCGTCCCTACATCTTTCATGTCGTTAGCTCTATATATACACGCTTCCTTCCTTCTCATTTTTACTTTTCGTAACAAACTTTCAATTAGAGCGCTTCTGTCTACCTTGTTAACTCTGTCCTCCGTCCACTTAGCGCGACTGTCAGCCACACCTTTCCTACAATCTTCAACTGGTAAGTATTTTTTATTGAAATCTATTGCAACTTATTTAAATTTTACGTACACCGTCATCTACGTGAACCCATCAGAGTCTTAGGGTTTATTCGTCATGTGTAGGTGACATGTCTAGTGCGTCGAGTGAGGAATCATGTGTCCGCAAAGAAGCAAGCTACGATGAGGTGTTTCCGTCAGGTCAGGACAACCTCAGCACCTCAAGCGATGAAAGGAATATGTCTGCCACCTCACCTTCCACAAGGGATGACGATTTGGAGACGGATGGGTCAAAGAATGACTCCAATAACGATCAAGTTGGTGATAAACCCCCTACTCAATCCGTCATAGGTCCTGATGGACTTAGAGAGTTCATCATGCTTCCACTATGGACGGTCAACGATTTCATTTCTTCCATCAAACAAACACATTTCAAATGCTTAAGGAAAAGTATCAGATACCCGTCCACATACCCATCCGTCTGCCCTACAAGTCCAAGAAATGTTACTATAGGGGCGTTGATGACGTCGGGGGTACGAGCAAATGTTGAAAGCAAGACTCAAATTCCCATTGAGTGCCCTTCACCATCGTCTCCTTCAGTACTTAGGGTTGGTCATCACCCAAATATCCTCGATTTCCTGGAGGGTTTTCCTAGGCGTGGAGGTTTTTCTATAGGGTGATGTTTGACGGGCGCGTAGGCTAACAGTGGAAGAGTTTTTTCAAGGCCACTAAGCTGTCAGAGAGGATATGGTCTAAATTAGTGATTTAAACACACTTAATTGGTACTGTGATGACCCGAACCTACAGAGGCTGCTCGTCGCTACGACCGCTAAGTGTGCAAACGTATGCTCGTCACCCTGGCTTTCCTTTCTTTCTTTATATCTTGATACTTAGTAATTGTTTAACTTTTTATCTATCCTTCTTCAGAATTGGAAGATAGTAGGAAATAGGCCTACATCAGGCAGTAGGCTACTGCTAAGAAAAAGCAAGAGGGGAGCTTACTCCCTAAGGCGACGAGTTAGGCCAATCCTCAATTAAAAGGAAGCCGTCGGAGAATATTGACCGCCCACCTAAGAAGCCAAAGGTGGTGATAGAGTCTACTGGTGAGGCTTCAGCCAAGTTGCCCCTCAAGCCTGGCCTGAGGATTGGGAAAGGCTTGATGAAGGGACCTATTCCCATCACCAAAGAGTCCCATCCTCCTTCGTGAGGACTCAAGTTATGGGCTAAGCAACTGTTGTCCATCATCAAGGATGACGACTACTCAGACTTGGGCAATCACGCTTCGAAGGCCATAGGGGAGATAACCTCTTCAACCTAGCGTAGGTATGTCTATCTATCACCGTTCTTTATCCTGTCCCTTTGTTATCATGCTCTAAATTTTTTTTTTGTTCCCTGCAGGGGTGGTCATGATGAAAGGGCTTATGGATCATTGCATATCCCATGAGACGGTGCTGGGCTGTCTGAGAGAAAAGCTGGGTGCCAAGGAGACGGAGGTACAAGAGTTACTGGCCTGGAAGGATGTCCAAATAGGGAAGCTTGACTTGACCAAGTAGCTCCTTAAGGAGTTGGAGGCACAAGTTGAAGCTTTGGACAAAATTCTCAAGGATAAAGAGGCGGAGATCTCTGAGGCCAAGAGTCAACTCCGTCATGCTAAAGATGTTACGATAAGGGAATATCGTGACTCGATGACCTCCTAAGGGAGTTCGGCGACTCCTTTGCTAACGGTTTTGATGATTGCATCCGTCGGTCAAAGCCTCTTTCCCAGACCTCGACCTCTCTTACATCTCCATTAATGCCCCACCACAGGCCCAGCTCAACCCGTCTCCTCTGTGGGTACCGACAACTTATTCACTGACGATCCTGTGACGGAACCACTTGGTGACGGAGAGACTCTTCCTTAGATCAAGCCAAACCTATTAGTGATGAAGCTCGTCCACTTAAGGAGGACCCAACAGCTAAGGGGAAGGATGGAGAGGATCCTGCTGTTCAGGATTAGACTAGACTTTTTTCTTTTTTTACTTTAGTTTTTCTTATTTAATTGTAAAGATCTTTTGGAAGAACAGCATTTATGTTTAATTTAACCGTTGCTTTTTGTATCTAGACTTCTCCCTTTTTGGGTTTTTATAATATTGTGACTATTTTCCTTACAAGATATCCGTCTACTTTGGTCTTAATACCTGTAGATTAATTCTTGGGACGAAACCATCTAGTTTCTTATTTCATATATATAAATAATTGGTCAAGATGAGTTCGTTCATTTTTAATTATGTAGGACGAGCCCGTCCAATTGTGTGATCCTGATGGACTTGAGTAATCTTTTTAGGATGATTCTGTCCACTTTATGGACTGATTTAAACATAAGTTCTTTTTAAGGTGAATTCACCCACTATGTGGACTGGATAAACTTGAGCTATCCTTGTGGGATGAACCCGTCCACTATGTGGACTTGGGTGAACTGAGCCATCTCTTTGGGATGAACCTGTCCACTTTATGGATTTGTTTAAAATAAAATTTATTTCTTTAAGATGAACCTGACCATCATGTGGGCTTTATATAATTTTAGATCACCCCTTAGGATGAACCCGTCCACCTTGTGGACTTCATAACCTTCGACATCCCATAGGATGAATCAGTCCATTTATGGACCGTAATTTTAGATCATCCCATAAGACGAACTCGTCCACCTTGTGGACTTCATAATCTTAGATCACCCCCTAGGATGAACCCGTCCACCTTGTGGACTTCACAAAGATAATGTAGAAATGTAGCATACACATGGAATTTCTAAATAACTCCTCTTATTGTGAAAATTTTGCGGATAAAAATTATTTTTTGAAATACAAAAAAAGAAACTACAAATATAAAATTATGCTAAAAGGAAATAAAATATAAATAATGAGTATTGTCGCTCTTGCATTGTTACTGGTAGTACTTCTTTAGGTGCTCTGTGTTTCATGGGTGATGCAGCTTTTGCCCGTCAACTGTCTCCAGGTGGTAGGTCCCCTTCCTATGCCATGATGCAACCCTGTATGGTCCTTCCTAGTTATGACCTAACTTCCCCTGGGAGGTGGCTTTTATGGCGCCCATCACCTTTCTCAAGACAAGATCTCCAACCTAGAAGTAGAAACTACAGATATAAAAATTAAGCTAAAAGGAAATAAAATATAAATGAGGAGTATCGTCGCTCTTGCATTGTCTACTGGCAGTACTTCTTTAGGTGCTCTGTGTTTCATGGTGATGCAGCTTTTGCCCATCAACTAGCTCCAGGTGGTAGGTACCCTTCCTATGCCATGATGCAACCCTGTATGGTCCTTCCTAGTTATGACCTAACTTCCCCTGGAAGGTGTCTTTTGTGGCGCCCATCACCTTTCTTAAGACAAGATCTCCAACCTAGAAGTCTCTGTGCCTAACTTTGGAGTTGTAATGCTTGGCCATGAGGTTCTGGTACCACGCTAACCTTTGCTTAGCCATTGTTTTGACTTCATCCACTAGATCAAGCTGCAGGTGCATAGCTTCATCATTCTTGCTCTTATCATGGTTCCTCACTCTGTAGCTTGTCAATCCTACCTCAGCCGAGATGATTGCCTCGCTTCCATATGCTAATCGAAACGGTGTCTCCCCTATAGGCGTCCTTGTCGTTGTCCTGTATGCCCATAAAACACTTGGTAGTTCGTCCAGCCATAAACCCTTTGTACCCCTCAAGCCGAGTCTTGATGATTTTAAGCAAAGATCGGTTCGTGACCTCAACTTGTCAATTGGCCTAAGGGTGGGCAGGCGATAAGTAGTGGTTCTTGATCCCTAGTTGCGAGCAAAAGTCTCTGAATATGTCGTTGTCGAATTGCTTCTCGTTGTCCTAGACTAGCACCCTAGGTATACTGTACCTGCAAATGATGTTCTTCCATACAAAGCTTCGCACATTCTTCTCCATGATGGTGGCCAAGGCTTTCACTTCTACCCACTTGGTAAAGTAGTCTATATCGACTACTAGGAATTTTAGCTGTCTAACCGATGTTGGGAACGGGCCATGATATCTAACCCCCATTGAGCAAACAGCCATGGGGCCGTCATTAGGGTGAGCTCCTTTGTCGATTGCCTGATGAGGTTGCCAAATATCTGACACTTGTCGCAAGCTTTGACGTATGCATGAGCATCCTTTTGCATGGTAGGCCAATAGTATCCTACCCGTATTAGTTTGTACACTAACAACCATGATCCAGAATGGTTTCCACAGGCTCCTTCGTGAACTTTTCGCATAACATAGTCTGCCTCCTCTAGGATGAGACACCTTAGGTATGATTAGGAGAAACCCTTTTGTATAGGACATCTTTAATCAGAACGAAATGTGCTGCTTAAACCTTTAACTTTCTTACAGCCTCCTTCCTTTCAAGTAAGATGCCGTCCTTCAAGTAGGAGATTATTGGTGTTATCCAATAACTCTCAGAACCTATTTCCTGTACACTGATTCCGTCTATTACTAGCGAGATTTGAACGAAGGCTAGTACCTGACTAGGAATGGACATAGGCTCTGCTGATACTGTTTTGGCAAGACAATCGGTGTGCTCGTTCTTCACCCTTGGGATTTGAACAAACCTTGTTTGAAGGTTGCTTACCCGATTCTTTACTTGCTCAAGGTACTTTTTCATCCGTTCAACTTTGCACTCATAATTGTTATTAACCTGGCTGGTGACTATCTAAAAGTCACAGTACACTACCATGTTCACGGCTCCTGCTGCTTTTGCCAGATCCAGCCCTGCTATCAAAACTTCATACTCTGCCTCGTTATTTGTCGTAGGGAAATCAAATCAAATCATGCATTCGACCTCGTCACCTTCCGGGCTATGAAGTACCACACCAGCTCTGCCTGCTTGTCTGATTAACCATCCGTCCGTGTTGATACTCCATTAAAGGACTTCTCCTGCCCCCTGGTCTTCTATGTGTGTGAATTATGCGATGAAGTCAACGATAACTTGCCCCTTTATGGCCGTGCGAGAGCGATACTATACATCAAACTCACTTAATTCAATTGCCCATAGCGCCATCCGTCCGGCCACCTCAGAGCTACTCATTGCTCGTTGAAAAGGCTTGTCCATCAGGACAATCACTGTGTGTGCCTGAAAGTAAGGTTTGAGTCTGTGGGCTGCTGTTACCATGGCAAAAGCTAGCTTTTCCATTAGCGGGTACTTTTCTTCTACACCTCGAAGCACTCAGCTCATGAAATATACAGGCTTTTGAATTCAGTCCTCCTCTCTAACCAAAGCTGTGCTAACAACAGCTAGGGAAACAGCAAGGTATAGGAACAATTCTTCTCCCGGTTTGTACAGGCTTAGTAATGGTAGGGAAGAAAGATATCTCTTTAGTTTCTCAAAGGCTTGCTAACACTCGGTCGTCCATTCAAAAGACTTCTTCAGTGTGCGGAAGAAAGGTAGGCACTTATCCTTTACTTTTAAAACAAACCTGTTTAGTACGGCTATCTTACCGTTCAGGCTCTGTGCCTCCTTAATGGTCTTTGGGGCAGCTAGCTCCATTATGGCTTGTATTTTATCTGGATTGACCTCAATACCCCTTTGTGATACCAAGAACTTCCCGGCCGTCACTCCGAAAGTGCATTTGTTTGAATTCAGCTTCATGTAATAAGACCGAAGGGTGTCAAAGGTTTCTTGGAGGTCATTCAAGTGGTTGTCCTCCTGTATGCTTTGTACTACCATATCATCCACGTAGACTTGCACATTCCTCACAATTTGATGTGCAAACATTTTGTTCATCAACCTTTGGTATGTAGTGCCGACATTTTTTAGTCCGAACGGCATTACTTTGTAACAGTAGAGACCCTGGCTAGTGACAAATGAAATCTTCTCTTCATCAACCTCGTCCAACTTGATCTGGTTATACCCAGAGAAAGTGTCCATGAAACTTAGCAGCTAGTGTCTTGCTGTTGAGTCCACCAAGATGTCAATCCGCGGGAGAGGATATTTGTCCTTGGGGCAGGCCCTGTTTAAGTCCGTGAAGTCCACGCACGTCCTCCACTTTCCGTTGGCTTTCTTGACCATCACCACGTTGGCAAGCTAGTCAGGGTAATACACTTCTCGGATGAAGTCTGCTTCTTGTAATTTGCAAACCTCTTTGGCTATGGCCTTGTTGCGCTCCTGCACGAACACTCGCTTTTTCTAACGAATGGGAGGGAAGGATTATGACACATTTAACCTATGGACTATGATGGATGGATCAATTCCGAGAATGTCTTTCTAGCTCCAAGCGAATACGTCCTGGTTTTCCCTTAGAAATGTCATTAATACTTGACGAATTGGCAAGCTAGCCAAAGTGCTGATCCTAGTTGTTCATTCAGGCCTGAAGTAGTCAAGAAGTACTTCTTCCAATCCTTCCACTGGTTCTGCCAACGTCCGTTGTTCTTCTATACACATAATCTGTAAATGGTCATCCATTTCCAACATGGCAATGTAGCATTCACGCAGCACTACTTGATCTCCCCGTACTTCTCCTACTCCGTACCCCGTAGGGAACTTGATCATCAAATGGTAAGTTGAAGTTATAGCCTTCCATGAATTCAAATTAGGACGACCCAAAATAGCATTGTAAAAGGATGAACAGTCAACAACCAAGATCATGACATCCTTGGTGATCTGTTATAGGTAATCTCCTACTATTACGGACAAAGTGACGGCTCCTAAGGGGTGTACCCTTGTTCCTCCAAATCCGACAAGTGGCGCAATAACTAGAATCAACCGTTCCTTATCAATCCTCATCTACTAGAACGCTGGGTAGTAAAAGATGTCAGCAAAGCTCCCATTATCCACAAGGACTTGGTGGGTGTTGTAGTCCCCCACCCAAATGCTAACTACGAGCACATCATCGTAAGGGTGGTAGAGACGCCTAGCATCTTCCTCTGTATACCTAATGACAAGGTTGTCAATCCATGCCATCTTCAGGATAAATCCCATCAACTGGATGTTCTGAACCATCTGTAGGTAAGTCTTGCGTGCCTTCTTGGACGAGCCAGATGCCAAGGTTCCTCCTATGATCATCCGTATGTCTCCTAGTGGGGATCTAGGATGCTCGTTTTCTCTCTGGGCAGGTGGTCCTTGGGGCTGGTCTGTCCTTTTCTTGCCGATGAACATTTGCAACTTCCCTTGCCTGATAAGAGCTTATATTTATTACTTTAAGTCATAGCAGTCAGATGTGTCATGACCGTGGTCATGGTGGAAACGGCAGTACTCGTCTCTGGACCTTTTGTTAGGGTCTCCTTTCAGCTTGCCAGGGAATGTCAGGGCTCCTTTGTCCTTGATCTGCATTAGAACTTGATCAATCGGGGTGTTCAGCAAGGTGAAGCTTGTGAATCGTCCGGTAGGAGGCTTAAAGCATCTATCTTCCCTCTGTCTCTTGTCTCCTGTCCTTGCTATCTTCCGCCCCCTGTCCTATCATGATTCCTCCTATCTTTCTCTCTTGTTTGGCTTCTCTTTGCGAGCCAACAACGCGTCTTCCACGTTCATGTACTTAGTGACCCTGCAGAGCACATCCAACATAGACTTTTGGTCATTTTTGTATAAAGAAAACAGAAACTTACCCTTCTGTAGCCCATTTGTGAATGCGGCCACAGGTATCTTATCGTCAACTTCATCGATTAAGAGGGCCTTTTTATTAAAGAGGGCAATGTAAGACCTCAGCGACTCATCCTCCTGTTACTTGATGCTCATTAGGCATGCAGTAGACTTCTTATACCTGTGCCCCCTAATAAAGTGTGAGGCAAACTGGGCGCTCAACTCCTTATAGGTGCCAATGGAGTTGGGCGTCAACCTGATGAACCAAATCCTTGCGAGGCCCTTCAGTGTAGTAGGGAAGGCCCTACACATAATCTCGTCTCCACTCCTTGCAGGTGCATCGGCGTCTTGAAAGACTCCAAGTGATCTAGGGAGTTTTGGATCGATTGTAACTCTCCACCTGCGACATACGGAACTTCGGTGGAAAGGGGAAGAAGTGACGAATGCGATAAATGGTGAATCAGTTCAATGGACCAAGTCATTGAGGTCACTAGACACCCGTCCCCTAAAGGCGTTCATCATAAAGTCCATTCGTTCCTTCATCATCTACATCTCTGTGACTATATGAAGCAGAGCTGTATTTGTGGCGGATGGACAGCTCATATCCTATCACTCTTGTCTACTTAGGGCATTGTTGCCTTCCAGCCCCTCTTAGTTCCTTCTCTTAGCGTTGGCACCCTCCTAGTCCTCCTCCTGGGTGTTAAATGCTACGTCCTTTTAATGCAACTGCTCCTCTAGGTTGTGATTCTGCTTAATGAGGCGTTCCACTACTACTGCGAGAGTTTGAACTTGTCTCTCAAGGGCAGTGATGCATGGTTCGTCACCCTGATGGTTAATGGTGGTTGCCATCAAACGAGTAAGTACCATGCAACTTTTTGTTCGGAAAGCGATAAGTATGGCTAGCTTTTCCCCATAGACGATGCCAACTTGATGCCAAAAATCTCAGTAAGCTGCAATCCTCACTGCTCTAGACAAAATCCTCACAAATCAAAAAAGAAGAAGACTTATAGAGGGTACGGTGGTACCGACCAAATACCTCCGAAGATTAAGTTAGAAAATTTTTCACAACTTTAGAGTGCCAGAGCTGGGGTAAATTATGCTACCTTATTTCTGAGAGCTTTCGATTTTTCTAGTAGTGTAGTAGAACCGACCTTTGTTTCTTGGCGAAGGAGGCGTTTCCTTGTGGGAAAGATCCTCATAAACAAGCGTATATTGTGGGATTCTTTCCATGTTGGGATTACCTCAACTAGGGTTAATCGTGGGGTGCAAGAAATTTCCATATGGGGTTTACCCAAGTTGAGTGAATACCAGGTGGCCTTGGTATCTATTGCTCTTAGGCCCAAATCCCTGAATACTTCCATATAAAGGGACTATCCGTCCACTATGGAGAGAAGGATCCATCCGTCATGTGGCCTATCCGTCCACCGCCCATTTTAACGCCTTATCCCCAACGGCTAACAAATTCAATACTGTCAGGTGTATTTAAACAAATCCTTCATCCTTGATGTTAATCCACTTCAACTTCAATCAGATATTGGCTGACACAATCGCACACCAACTTAGCACCAAGGCCATAGCCTATTCTGTGGGAAGCACTGCCACAATCGCATTCATTGTGATCCCTGCTTAGAAGATGGAAAAGGATATGACTAATGAAGAGCTACTTCAATCAAATATTGGTTGCTAGCCCTTGCACACCAACTTGGCACCAAGGCAATAGCCTATTTTGTGGTAAGCGCTACCACAATCGCATTCATTATGGTCCCTATTAAGAAGATGGAAAAGGATATGACTAATGAAGAGCTACTTCAGTTAGATATTGGCTGGCAGCCCTTGCACACCAACTTGGCACCAAGGCCATAGCCTATTCTGTGGTAAGTGCTGCCACAATCGCATTCATTATGGTCCCCGCTAAGAAAATGGAAAAGGATATAACTAATGAAGAGCTAATTCAATCAGATATTGGCTGCCAGCCCTTACACCAACTTGACACCAAGGTCATAGCCTATTCTATGGTAAGCGCTACCACAATCGCATTAAGATGGAAAAGGATATGACTAACAAAGAGCTACTTCAATCAAATATTGGCTACCAGCCCTTGCACACCAACTTGGCACCAAGGCCATAGCCTATTCAGTGGTAAGTGCTGCCACAATTGCATTCATTATGGTCCCCACTAAGAAGATGGAAAAGGATATGACTAATGAAGAGCTACTTCAATCAGATATTGGCTACTAGCCCTTGCACACCAACTTGGCACTAAGGCCATAGCCTATGTTAGGTTCTAAAAATTTAGGAATTTATGTATTTAGAACTCTAATATGTAATGTTGGCAAACCATGATCAAAACAATATGTTTAGTCTTGTTTAGGCTTGCTCAAAGTTGATTAATTCAAGTAAAGTTGGAATCGAGTGGCTGCAGATGTAATGGTGCATTTCGGCCTGGCTCAATCGATCGAAAGTTAGACTCGATCAATTGAAAGTCGGCCAGATTACGTTTTTTGCAGAATTCCAACTCAGCCCAAGCTCTACTTAAACGTCTTAGGGTTCAAGTAAAACACTCCTATATATAAGGGAAATCCTAGAACGTTTTTAAGACTTTTGATGAGAGAGATTAGAGTGTCTCTTGTGCCTCATTTTATTTTTTAAGATTTTGTACCCAAACCTCTCTAAGTCTTTGTTACTCATATTTGCAGTTTATGTGAATCTCTTGTGAGATCCTTGAGGAGCTTTCCTTCACATAAACTTAGGGTTTTCAAGGTAAAAATATTATCTACATCTTGATGATCAAAAAAGTTGCTGCCATTGGAACTTAAAGAAAAACAAGCATGGGTGCTTGTACTTGATTGGAGAATCCAAGAAAGAAGGAGTCCATGGATTCGAAGCTTGCACGTGGTCATGTCAGTAAGTTCTACTGGTAGGTAGCATTAGGAAGTCAAGCGGGGAGCTTGTAAGTCCTTTTGTATGAACTTCGATTCTTTCAAGATAGTGGATTCAAGTTTACCTTAAGGATTGCTAGGTCAAATCCTCCCCAGGTTACCATGTGGTTTCCTGGGTCATCATATCATTGTGTTCTTTATATTTCCGCTGCTTTGCATGATATGATATATTTGTGTTAACCTAGATTTGTTTAATTTTAACTAAGTAATCACTTGTCTAATTAACTAGGTTAATATAATTGTGTTTTAAGGGGTCTAAATTTCTAACAAGTGGTATCAGAACGGGTAGCTCTTCTTGTTGTAGATCTTTTGATCTCTGAGCTGATCCTTGACCCCTGTTATCATGAATAATTTGAAGTGTCTTTTTGCTCATGTTTGTGATGATTTGAATAAAAAAGACACTATTGTTTCTATTGATTTTTTTGATGCTTTTGAAATTCTTCGTAAGGAATTATCTAAATCTTTGAAAATTTCTAAGAAATTCAAGGAAGTGTTAAAATTGGCTAATCTTGAAAAAGATGAATTGATTGTGAGATTAGATGAATCTAATAAAAAGAATGAATTATTGATAAATCAAATTTCCTCTCAAGATGAGAAGATGAAAAGCTTGGAACAAGAGTTAGTTGAATCTAAAACTGAAATTGAAAATTTGACTAGTATCAAGCCTGCTGTTAATAATAGAAGTGTTTCTGTTTCTCTTAAGCTTAAGACTGAGAAAGTTTATATCCCTCCTTTCAAGAGGAATAATAATAAAAAGGCTTATTTTGCTAGGTTAGACAAAGGTAAAGGTTTTGATGTATACACTAAAGTTTCTAAACTAAAGTCTAAACCTATGTTAGAGAGCATAAGCAATCTGTTTTTGTGCCTACCTGTCACCTTTGTGGTGTTATTGGTCATATTAGACCAAATTGTTCTTTGTTGAGGCAAAAACCAAAATCTGAGACTAGATTTGCTATTAGAAATACTGATGTTCCTAAATTTGTTACTGTTTGTCACTTTTGTGGTGTCTCCGGTCACATTCATCCCAATTTCATAAATTGAAATTTAAGTATTCTGTGTTTCAATCTAGGATATGTGATGATATGTCTCCTGCCATAAGTCCATATAAATTGTTTCATATTCTTTTGAAAAATTTGAGCTTGTTGGCTTGTAAAAGGAATTTACAGGATTTCAGTCTCTCTCAGAAGATTGGTGTAATTCCTCAAATACACTCTGCTTCTCATAGATTTTCACCTACAAAGCCGAAGACTCGTGCTAGATGTGAGAAAAGACTCACCAAGGTGAGTGTTGTTGACTTGTCCCTATTTTAATTCTTTCAATTGTTTGTGGACATGTCTTGTTTTTGTTTTTGGTTGTTTTGTTTGTTAGGTTGTTCTTTAAAAAAAAAATCCAAAAACATTGAAAATTTTCAAAATGACAAAAATATTTTATTTTGTGTCTTGTTTTATTTTTCTTGAAGATTACATGAGTTATGATATCTCTCTCTTGATTTAGAACATGCTTAACATTGTGGAGAAACTTGAATATTGTGTGTTATATAAGTGCTAAGCTTTTTTCTGATTTTGTATGTACTAGTTTGTACATGTACTTAAGGGTTAATTAAGAAATTGATATTTCTTGTTTGTGTACCCTTTATAGCTTAGTAAGCACTATCATGCATAGCTTTGCATTGTTCATTTAGCATAATGTGTGCTTTTTGTTTTTGGTCATAAAGTTTGTTAAAACCAAAAAGATTTTTGTGTTTTGTATTATATCTTGGATTTATAATCAAGGTTGGCCATCTTATCTTTACATAATAAGTTTATGTACCTTGTTTAGATTTGATGAGCTTATTTATTGCACTTTACTAGTTGAAGCTTTGTAGTACATGTTGTGTGGGAAAGATGTTTATGGTATTTATCATTTTGTCTTAATCTTAAAATCACATGTTATTTGACAGTCGGACTTAATCCTTTTGAGAAAGGCATAAATAACCATCTCACTGCTGTTCACTAGCCAATCATGAACACCTTAGTGCATATTATAAGATTTTGTGTTCGAGAAAGTGTAGCACATGTACAAAAAGAACATAAGGTGTAGCATCGGTTTAATTGCTAAATGCTTAAAATTGGTATGTACTATTAGGCTTGATACCAAATCACATAACTAAAATTGGTGTGTATATTATGAAGCAAAATCAAGAAACTTACATGATTGCAAACTTATGTTTTAGAAGATGTGGGAGTTATATAATGTAACTCTTTAGGTGATAGTCTCTTTCAAATTCTATGTGATGGATTTTGTAGAGTTTGTGATTGATTGCTATTCACATATCACTTCACATGTATCTCAAGTTTTTGCTAGTTGCATATACTACACAAGTTACTCTTTATTAAACTTGGTACATTTTATTGTGTGTGATTTTGTTGTGGCTATCCAAGATTAAAAGTTCCTTGATTTTAATGCAAAATTGTATAATGTTTGCGCTTTAAGGACAAATTGATTGAAAATCTTGATTTTGGAAGATCTGGGTTAAATTCAAGTGTTTTTGTAAAACTTTTCGTCTCATACTCATGCATTTTTTATAAAACAATATGCTTTGAGGAGTTTCTGCATTAAAATGTTCTGTTTTTCAAAAATCTGATTTTTTCCAGAATTTCGATTGATCAAACCTGTTTTTCAATCAATCGAAATTGCGATTAAATTTTTTGGTTTAAGTCTACCTGACTCGATTGATGTTCGATCGATCGAAACTGAAAAATTTTCAGTTTCTATGTTTTTGACCAATTTTTTTTGCTATCATTTGTGTTTAGGATTCACATGCATTGCATTGATTTCTGTATCCATCTTGTAGTTTTGTAGTCATATCTCTCATTTTTTTTCACACATAGCATGCATACACTTTGCTAAATTGGGTACTCAACTTGATTTAAAATTGATTGATTAATTTTTAAGTTATGTATTTTCTAGTATATACCATTTTTTATGTATGAACTACAAATTTTTTTAAGAGATATGATGGATAATTAATGTACAAATATTTTCTCTACTCATGCAACTGTTTATGAGTCACATAGTGCCATGTTTGCATTTTATTGAAAGAGAGAATATTTTTTTTTCATGTGTATCCTCACCTTAGTTTTTAACTTTGGTTTGTGTGTCTTTCCCTCCCCCTTCCTAAAGTTTTCCCAAAACTGTTTTTCCCAAAATTTGTTGTGTTTTTCCTATTTTTATAGGGGGCGATTTTTTTTTTTTTTAACCTTTGTTATTCATAGGGGGAGTTGTCTCTATTTTCTATAGAGTTGAAGTGGTTTGTGTCCCCTTGATTCTCTATTTTCTCTTATCCTTTATTGCGTATGTTGACTGTTTACTCTTTGTATGAGTTGTCTTTGTCAATACGTGACAAAAAGGGAGAGAAATTATTGATATATGGGAATCATGTTTGTCTTGTTTAAGAGGAGTTGAAATTATTTTTGAAAGGGGAGAATATAAATAAAAACTTTTTGTTGTATCTAACTTAGGGGGAGAGTTAGTTTACTTATGTTTTTATTTTTGTTTCTTGTTCACTGCTCATTGATTTATATTTATGAGTTATTCATGATATATGTCTTTGTTTTGTGTTTTGTGAAGTCAAGAATTTAATTTTGTTTTACTGTTTTTCTGTCACACATACATTTATGCGTTTGTTGAGTGTTTCAGGAATATACAGGTTGATTCAATTGAGCTGCTGTCTACACTTGCAACTGATGGATAGTAGTTAGGATTGAATTTGAGTTTATGAGCATTACTTTTGTAAAGGCCTTTTTACTTGTAAACTTTGAGTTTTTAATTTGTGTTTTGACACGGATTGCCAAAGATGGAGTTTGCTAGGTTCTAAAGATTTAGGAATTTATGTATTTAGAACTCTAATGTGTAATGTTGACAAACCATGATCAAAACAATATGTTTAGTCTTGTTTAGACTTACTCAAAGTTGATTAATTCATGTAAAGTTGGAATCGAGTGGCTGCAGATGTATTGGTGCATTCCGGCCCGGCTCAATCGATCGAAAGTTAGACTCGATCGATCGAAAGTCGGCCAGATTGCGTTTTCTGCAGAATTCCAACTCAGCCCAAACTCTACTTAAACGTCTTGGGTTCAAGTAAAACACTCATATATTTAAGGGAAACCCTAGAACGTTTTTGAGACTTTTGATGAGAGAGATTAGAGTGCCTCTTGTGCCTCTTTTTATTTTTTAGGGTTTTGTACCTAAACCTCTCTAAGTCTTTGTTGCTCATATTTGCGGTTTATGTGAATCTCTTATGAGATCCTTGAGGAGCTTTCCTTCACATAAACTTAGGGTTTTCAAAATAAAGATATTATCTACATCTTGATGATCAACAAAGTTGCTGCCATTGGAACTTAAAGAAAAACAAGCGTGGGTGCTTGTATTTGATTGGAGAATCCAAGAAAGAAGGAGTCCATGAATTCAAAGCTTGCACGTCGTCGTGTCAGTAAGTTCTACTGGTGGGTAGCATTAGGAAGTCAAGTGGGGAGCTTGTAAGTCCTTTTGTATGAACTTCGATTCTTTTAAAATAGTGGATTCAGCTTTACCTTGAAAATAGCTAGGTCAAATCCTCCTCAGGTTTTTACCATGTGGTTTCCTGGGTCATCATATCATTGTATTCTTTATATTTCCGCTGCTTTGCATGATATGATATATTTGTGTTGATCACCTAGATTTGTTTAATTTTGACTAAGTAATCACTTGGCTAATCAACTAAGTTAATCTAATTATGTTTTAAGAGATCTAAATTTCTAACAGCCTATTCTGTGGTAAGCACTTCCACAATCGCATTCATTATGGTCCCCACTAAGAAGATGGAAAAGGATATGACTAATGAAGAGCTACTTCAATCAGATATTGGCTGCCAGCCCTTGCACACCAACTTGGCACAAGGCCATAGCCTATTCTGTGGTAAGCGCTGCCACAATCGCATTCATTATGGTCCCCGCTGAGAAGATGGAAAAGGATATGACTAATGAAGAGCTAATCCAACCGCCTTCAGGCTATCATTCTTTGACAGTGCGGCTAAAATACAAGGAGTTCGAAATTGCAACAGTAAAAATACTTGCTGAAGATCATGGAACTGGGGTGCCCATGTACTTTCGAATTACATCTAGCATAAAAGAGAGTGATGCGGTTGCCTTTAGAACATATCATGAGGTTGAGGGGCCATATTGTGACTATCTAAGGCAGCAGTACGCTAAGCCTGTGTTGCTAACGGGATCTGTTCTGGCTGAAACACCAGAAACAAAGTTAGATGAAAAATGGACTAAATGGTTATGCAATTTTGAGCCAGGTACTGTGGTGTATTGTGCATTTGGGAGTCAAAATATACTACAAAAGGACCAGTTTTAAGAGTTGCTTTTCGGATTCGAGCTATGTGGGCAGCCATTTTTGGTGGCTTTAAGTACTCCATCTGTAGGTTGTTCTGTGACCCTTTGTGGTTATGAGTCCATGTGGGAGTCTCTTCTTAGTGATTGCCAAATAGTGTGTGTTCCATACCTTAATGATCAAATTTTGAATGCTAGATTAATGGTGGAAGAACTCAAGGTTGCAGTGGAGGTGGAGAGAGAAGATAATGGTTGCATTTCAAAGCAGAGTTTGAGTGAGGCCATTATCTCTGTGATGGACAATGAAGTAGCCGGGATAGTGAAACATAATCATGCCAAGTTGAAGGAGGTAATTACTAGCCAAGGCATGCAAGAGAGCTATTTGGACACTTAAATTCAGAGCCTACAAAGTCTTTTGGATTGACTTGAGTGACTGTATGAACTCAACTATATCTTAATCACTTTCACTTGCCCGATGAAGAGCAGTAGATGATAGTTGTTGATTGCTGCTAGAGTCCTACTGCACCCACGGCAAGTCCTACATCAGATGTGGATTATTAAGAGCTATCTTTTATTGATTTTATCGATTGCTATTATTATTTATTTAATGTGTTGATGTTATTGGTTTGAGTGCTCGTAGAGTCTTTGATAATTGATTAATGTGGGGTAACATTTGATGATCGTTATCAATTATCCATATCTTTTGCTTATCCTTATCAGGTGCTGAGTTATTTAGGAAAGTTGGGATAGGTAGAGATTGAATTTTAAATCTCTTTATTTAAATACTAGACTTATCATATGCATTTTGCGTGTGTAATAGTACTCTTTTTTATTTATTTGTTTTTTTTGTTTAGTATTATAATGCTTAAAAGTGATATATAAATAACCCTATTTTTTTTTTTTTTTTTAAGAATGAGCCAATGAGGTAAGGTAACATGAAATAATGTTTAAAAAAAGAGAGAGAACCATAAGAAGTTGAAACCCAATGAGACATTTGAATTTACTGATTGGGATAAGAATTGTGATAAGTAAAAAATTTAAGATTTAAAAAAAAAAAAAAAAAAAAAAAAAAAGAAAGATGATATATGCTAATGTGGATAGATGGGGATTTCCAATTTGTGATAACTGTATAGAATTTAGATAACAAAAATTTTGGAATGTTTTAAATAATTTTAAAAAAAAAACTATAGAAATTTCAGGATAAGAGTGAGTAGTTTCTATGTTAGGTAGGTTTTTTTTCTTTTTTCTTTCCCTTTCCTTTTGTATGTGAGATAGTATTATTGTTTTAACATTTTTTACTTTTTTGTAGGAAAACAAAATTACACTAAAATGTATGTTATTTCAAAATTTGTATGAGGATATTTTGGTACATTATAAAATGAGACGAAACGGAGAATCCTCTTATTAATAGTATAGATAAAAAATTAGAACCCACAAGGGCCACAACAGAGTAAATAGTGTTTGAGACTAATTTTACTACTAGGAATACTTAATATGATAGTTACTCCATAAACATAAGTACTAGTGAGATAGGAGGCCATGTCATTGTAGATGTCAATCTCTTGTAAATAATTAGTCATGTCACTGTGCTTGCTGACATAACCAAGGACAGAGCTAAGCTTGAACTTTGGGGGGGCAATGGCCCCTTCTAATTTTTTATTTATTTAAAATATTATTATATATATGGGTGTTAATTTTAGCAATTTTGTTTTATAAAATTACATTTTGCCCCCTTAACATTATCATTGATTCTTTTAATAGTAATACTATAGTCATAAACTTTTTTACAATATTTTTACAAAGTGTTGAGACAGTAAATTCTTATTAGTTTGTATCTGGGCTCACCACTTATATCATTTTTTTTTTTTTTTTACTTACCAATACCACTCACCATATCATTAATTTATAAAACAAGTTTGTATCCTTAAGGTTTTTCTCTTTTTAAAGGCCATAAAAAAATTTATAGATCTAAAACAAAAAATATATATACAAGACCAAAAACATTAGTGCAACAACAAAAATTACTAATAGCAAAACTAAAAAAAATTAAGTCCAACCAACAAATTTTACCCAAAACAAACAACTTGGCCCTTTAAAAAAAAAAAATTAGCAAATTTTGTCCTTACCTAGCTAGTAGTAAACACACACACATCAAAGACCAAAAAAAAAAACCCCTAAGTGTCTATACAGTAAAGCTGGATGCTAAAGTTACCACAAGTAACTAGTTGCGAGCCGCCCCCCTTACTCCAAGTCTTAGCTCCGTCCCTGGACATGACAATCCCATTGAGGCCACTTTTTTTTTTTCTTTTCTTTTTTTCACGAAATTGAAATCCACCATAATACAATTCCTAAAGTGCAATGCTCATGTGGGAACTCACAAAGCTTACAAGGTACAACCAACAAAGCATAGTCTAATACTATCACTGACCACCCCGTTACCTACTATTCCTCTAAAATGACATAATTAAGCCTGAAGGGCCGATGTTCATATGGAACACTCATGAAAAGGTTCTCTTCATTGTGGAATTTGTATGATGGGCACGTAGTTTGGGTTTTCAAAGATCTGGATCTTTCTGATTTTTTTTTTTTTATTGAATAAATTACAAAATACACTATGAAGTTTAGGAGTGCTTAAATTTTATACCTTAATATTTCAAAAACTAGATTTTATACCTTGAAATTCCATTCCGTTTGCATTAGAAGTCCCTACCGTTAGTTTTTGCTGACATGTCTGTTAAGTATTACATAAACTTATGAAGTGTACTAATGATCCAATTTTTTATTAAGGAAAATTGCAAAGTATACCCCTAATGTTTGGAGTTGCTTGAATTTTACACCCTGAAGTTTGAAAAATTAAATTTTACACCCTGAAGTTTACTTTCGTTAGCAAAATCAGCTCCTCTGTTAGTGGGTTGCTGACATGTCTGTTAAGTGCCACATAAACTAATGAAGTGTACTAATTGATTCAATTAAAATATGGCATATGGATATAATAAATCCATATCAGATAAATAACTTAAAAATTTTAAATAAATAAAATAAAAACCTTTTTTTAAATAAAATAATTAATTTCCTTAGTAACTATTGTGCTGGGTTTCACATGGGAATTATTCACTTTCTTAATGTCTTCTTCCCTTCCATTAAACTTAAGCCTTTGCTGGTAGCTAGAGAAAATATTAGAAAATGTTCATTCAAATTTTATGAACATCAAGTACTTCTCACACAGCAACAATCAAACCAACAAATTATCAATAAACCACAAACTGATGTGTTCATCAAAGACAGAGGGAGAGAGTGAAGAGGAGATTAAGCCAGCGGCGAAGCAGATCGAGTGTTGGTGGCCAAGCTTCATGAAAATATAAAGATAAAGATATTATGATTATGTGGAATTTTGGTGTGAAATAACAGTGGACAGTTATTGGATATTTTTAGTAATCTCCTTTTCTGGTCGGGTATCGTTATAAGTTTTTTTTGAATTATTTGATTATTGAGTAAATAGTACCTGTAAAATTGTTTTAGGTGATATCTAAGGATTTTAGAAGATGTGTTAGAGAGAAGTTCTTTTGTGGTGAGTTAGCTGAGGTAAGTAACTTTATCCTATATTGTTTTATTTTGCTTATACTACTGTATTTTGACTATAAAATTTGTTTATAATTGTTACAATTATATTTAATTGTTTTAGCTACATTGATTTAAGTAAAGAATAAAGAATTATACAAATATTTTTTGAGTACTGAATATATATATATATATATATATATGTATTTGAATGAGATATATTTTTGTTTGAACTATGATTTGATATATATGATTTTGGACAATTTGACTATATTTTGACTCTATACCCAACCAATGAGGGTTATTCATTGGTACTCTAATACCCAGCAATGGGGGTTATTCATTGGTACCGAAACTAATTCTATCTGGGGCATCATGAGCCTATCGTGTTTCTGGACCTAGCTAATGGGGATATACATTAGCATGGAACTGGATTCATTTGAATCTGATGCACAGTCATGGGGATATAGCGTGACCATAGTCATAAAGATTGTTAAGAATATGAATTATTTTGAATATTTGAATGGTTTTAAGTCCTTAAAATTGCTTATGTGTTTTTGGAACCTATTTAAATTATAGCTTTGATGTATGGAAAACTAATTATTTTCTAATCCATGTATGATATATTTGTAAGATTAAAATATTTGATTTATGTACAACTTATTATTTTACAGATTTGTTTGCTTGATAGAACTTATTAGGACTTTGGTTACTTATTAAGTTGGCAACTCACCCTTTTTCCCCTCTAGATTTAGATTGTGAAGAATAGCAAATTTTGGGCATTTTGCTGTTGTGTTGTGACATGAAAGAAGCTTAGTGATTTTGAAATTAGATGGTCTTGTAATAGTCTTATATTTATTGGCCAATTAGCATTATGTACATAAAGTTTAGATTTTGTTCATTTTGAATTATCGGAGATCTATTATAAAGAAATTGTTGAAGTATTTTTGATTTATTTAATATAATTTTTGAGGATAAATTTTAGTTACTAAGAAAGCCTTGCACACTTGTAGAGTGCTTACTTTATAAGCGTGCTGCTGTCTCGTGCTATCTTTATAATTGGGTTTGGGACGTGACAGTGGCTAGAAGGTTGACAATGAGATTAAAGAGCCCATATATGGAATCATGGTCTCTCAACTAGAAGATCGGTGGCTCGGTGAACACTGGAGAAGAGTGAGTGATGGGTATTTTAGTTTTGTTTAGATGGGTCATGACAGTTAATGGGTAATTGGATTGTTGTGCTTTGATGGGTCACGACTTTGTGGATAAGGTTATTCGGCGAAGTGCTCGTAGATCTCTTCAATTGAGAGCAAAAGGAAAATGCTCGTTTGATATTTTTTTTTCAGCATTCTTTGTTCATTACATCTATTTCATTTTTAATTCAATTTTCTTGGGTTCGATTAATTATTTCTACATTCCAATCTTATGGTTGCGTTTTTTGGGTTGAAATCTACCATGGAAATTTGTTTGTTGCGGGTTTCAATTTTTTGTGTCGATTTTTTTGGTTTTTTTTTTTTTTTTTTTTTGGGTTGTTTGTCTTTTTTGCTTGTCTGGGTTTGTTCATCCTTTCAAGTAAAAAAAAAAAAAAAAATAATAATAATTAATTAATTAATTAAAGTATTTTATATTTTGAGGTAAAAGATAGAAATAAATTATTTATTAGTTTGGTAGAAATAATCTAAAGTTATTAACTATTTAATGTCTTTAACTAAAATTAAAATAAATCTATATATATATATATATATATTTTTTATAGCATTTTTAATTTCAGGTTATTCGAAATTTCCCCAAGAAAATCAAAAATCTCTTTCCAAAGAAACACTGAAAAATGACAACGGGATGCAAAAATCCAAATGAATCCAGCCATAAACAAATAGGAAAAAAAAAATCTCAGCATATTTTGGGTAACCAAACAGAAAGTTTCCCAAGAAACCCAACACAATAATTAATGAGCAAAACCAACAACCAAAATACTTAAATTACAATATTTTGGGCATTCAAAACTTTCTCAAGAAATCAAGATTTTCTATCCAAACAAACACTAAATAAATTCAACTCAAATTAAAAACCCATTCTAAAACACACTAACAATTTCCACAAGGCACATATTAAAACCCACGGATCTAGTTCTCAAAAAAAAAAAAAAAAAACCACAAATCTACAAGCCCTCATTTCCCAAACCCAAATGAAATTCTCAAGCTTTCATAACCTAATCACCAAATCAACCAAAGGATAAAACAAAAAGAGAGAGAGATCGGCGGCCATCAGTGGTGGAGAACTCGTTGACTTGTGCTGCCGTGTATGGTGGCCGTACTCGTGAGGTTCTGGCATGGCTGAGCTTGAGAGAGAATCAGGCTTAGGAGAGAGAAACCTGCGAGAATAGAGAGAGAGAGAGAGAGAGAGAGAGAGAGAGCCATCTTGTGGCTTGCAGTGGTCCTTGGCTGCGGCTGAGGTTTGGCTG